>NC_056589.1:10684294-10929294 GCF_018340385.1 Cyprinus carpio
TGCTTGAGCACTTAGGCTAAGTGTGGCTAGCATGTTTTAGTATGTTCTAGCATGTTTCCAGCCTATTTACGTTTTTGACACTTTTTTTAATAGGTTCCTAGGAATGTCCATAAACAGTTTTTACCATTGTCACTTACTGTTTGCCAGCAGGTGGCGCTATGACTATAACTGAATTTGAGTCATGATGTGTTTGTGTTCAGGACAGCACACTATCACACATGTGAAGTTTGGGTCAGATCGGATCAATTGATTGCCTGAGTTACAGCAACTTCCGTGTTCCAAACGAAAAACATCAAACTTTGATCAGGCCGCCAGGCGGACGCACCTCCCTTGACGAAACTCAAAAACCTTCGCAATTTAATACATACCCACAAAGGTCTTATGATGAACCCCAGCTCACCAAATTTGAAAAAAATCCGCTTTACAACTGTAGGAGAGTCGTCAAAGTCCGAGGCATGGGACAATGGCCAAAAAACGCACAAAAAGCATACAGGAAATTTCAAATAAGCTTACTTCCCACTCCGTTGGTTTTGGATTTTGTTACCAAGAGGACGTTTTTGTAGATTAATGGTGGTGTTACACGTGGGTACCCCCAATTTCCATGCAGGACGTGAAACGTAGCTCGCAGGCGCACTCTGTTAAAATTTAATAGTGGGCGACCATCGAGCCATTTTGCTCACACCCACTTCTTGAAAACCATACTCCGATGTTAAATTTTCGCCAGTTTCTGATGCAGTGTGCAAAAGTTTCATCATGAGTTTTGGGAGCATGTTTAGGCCCTCAAAAAATGGGATTCAGCTTGCAGAGAAGAAGAAGACGAAAGAAGAATAAGAAGAATTAACGGCTGCAGAGCAGCCGACTGAACGGCCCTCGGCATCCGGGCTCACCTGCCATTGTGTGGGTTTTAGTAAAGGTGTAGAAACGGTGGAGAAAATTCATTTAAAGTCGGGTTTATATCATAAGAGGAATACTGTCAAAGAATGGTCATTTATATGTGCAATCATCCTGCCTGCCATCCTGCGTGGCGCTATGACATAGAACTGTAGTTTAGAGCATGTAGATTTGTTTAGTTCAGCACTTTGAATCAAGCATATGAAATTTATGCAGGAGTAAACCATGAATTGTTTGAGTTAGTATAAAGCATGACAGGTCCTTATTGCCAACGGATGGCGGCTTATTGCATTATTATACTGGAATATCTGTGCCTTTAGATATATCGTCAGGCCATTGACTCTTTCCAAATATTTGAAGTTTGGTGGTCATTGACATGCATGTTTTACGTTTGAATATTTAAAACCAAGCCATTTCTTGTTGCCAGCAGGTGGCTGCGCATGATTATAGTGGAATATTGACCTTCAGATGTTGTTCAGGCCAAGACCAGTATCGACCCATGTAGAGTTGGTGAAGATCAGACATTTTATGCCTGAGATACATCACCTTCTATTCCCATGGCGAGTACATTGAACTCTTGTCACGGCGCCATGGACACCACCTCTTTAATGGAAAAACTCAAGATCTTCACCAATTTACCATTGCAAAGGCCTTTATATTAGGGGGGGGGGTGGGGGGGGGGGGGGGGGGGGGGGACCTACCAACAAAAATTATAATAAGTATCGATAAAATTTCTTTGGAGTAGTTCATTGCAGCTGGTAAATATTGTCACTTCCTGTTGGCCAGTACGGTGAGGGGCGCACATGGGCTTCAATAACTGAATATGAAAACATTGTAGGAGGCTATATTCTATGAGGATCAGGACTCGGGTATTCAAACATGTGAAGAGTTGAGGCAGATTGGACATTGTAATGTTCTGAGTCATGTAGCACAACTTCCTTTCTTCTCGGGCGAAACAATCAAAATTTTAAGGCTGCCAAAAGACATCGCCCTTCAACACACAACGCTCAGGATCCTTCGCAATTTAAAGGTATCGCAACAGGCCTTTAGATTACCGCTGACTGATTTTGGTGTTGATCGATAAACATCTCTAGGAGGATTTCGTTTCAAGTACAACCCCTGAAAATGGCAAAAATGACACAAATGTGTTGCAGAGGAAAATTCCTTAAATAACTCACGTTCCTGTTGGGATTGGATTTTCATACCAAGAAGACCTTTATTTGTAGATATTGTGTGTTACATGTGGTGTACCGACTTTGTACATGTACGTGAAACGTAGCTCGGAGACGCACTCCATGAAAGTCGTATAGGTGGCGCCTGTTTTTCGAGCCTTTTGCAAACAACCAATGGATATATGGCCTTCGGCTGTGTTCAGGCCAGGAACTCTTATTCAAACATCTGAAGTTTAAGGAAGATTCAGAGATTTTATGACGAGATACAACCACTTTTATTCCCATGGCGAGACATCCACCTTTTAAAACTGCGCTCATGGACAACGCCCTTAACGAAAACGCAAGATCTTCACAATTTACCATCACAAAGGCCTGTTAGCTTAGATTTGACCGAAATAAATGTTTTGCTGTCATTAAATTTCTAGAGTAGTTTGTTAGCGAGCGTAAAAACATGTGGCACTTCCGTGACATCAGGGGTGGCGCTATGCGGACTATTCCAGGGCTGATATATGCGTGAAATATGATCAGCCTATGTGGCGTTGTATATTGTCTAGTGGCACGGTAAGTTCTTACCAAAATGTTGTGAAGTTTTGTGGCTATGTGCGGGCAGGAATTGTATTTTATTATGTCTGAGGTTAGAGGAAACCTTTTTCATGGCGAACCATCAAAATTTGTCAGGCCGCCACGGACACACCCTTTAACGAAAACTTCAGATCTTCATCAATCTTAACATCACAGCAGGCCTTAGATTGAATACTGACTGAAAAAAAACGATGTGTTGTTGGCATTCCAAATTCTTGCCGTAGTTCAGTCACAGCGTAAAAATATGTCACTTTCCTGTGGCCAAATAGGTTGGCGCTATGACTATAACACTGAATATGTGGCATGTCGATCTGTTCGTCAGGTCAGAGTCTGATCCCACATGCTGGAAGTTTTTGTGCAGATTGGACATTGTAATGTCTGAGAGATAGCAACTTCCTTTTGTCATGGCGATCAATCGAAATTCGTCAGCCGCCATGGACTACCGCCTTCAACGGAAACCTCAAGATCTTCGCCATTTAACATCGCAAAGGCCTTTAGATTAGGCATCCAGACCAAGTTTGTGTTGATTCTGAATAAATCTTCTAGGAGGAGTCGTTAAAGTACAACGCATGTAATGGCAAAAAATAACACAAAATTTGCTCATAAAATTAAATATACTGACGATTCCTTTGGGGTTCGGATTTTGCTCCCAGAGACTTTTTTGTAGGTAATGGGGGAGTTACATGTGGTTTACCGATTTTCACATACATGTACGTGAAACGTAGCTCGAGGCAGGCCAACTGGTGTAGAACGTGTATAGGTGGGGCGCTGTCGAGCCAGTTTTGTCACATCCCACGTTCTGAAACCCATATCCTACGTAAATTTTCCGCCAGTTTTGAGGTTGTGTGCAAAGTTTCCATGACTTTTTCGAGCATGTTTAGGCCCCTCAACAATGCGATTCATTTTGGAGAATAATAATAATAATAATACATTAAAGCTGCAATCAGCGAGTGAAGGCCCTCGCACCCTGGCTCACCACCCACCCGGTGCTTAGGAGATCATCGCGAACTTTGGACAATATGCTTTTAAAATTGTAAATATTTGTGCCACATTTCCTGCTGCCAAACAGGTGGCGCTAATGCTCATAACTGAATATCGGCATGTAATGTCTTCAGACCAGGAATTTTTTTCCAAACATGCAAAAGATTTCGGGCAGATCAGACATTGCATGTTTAAGTTAGGGTAAAAGAAGTAATTTCCTGTTGCCAGCATGGGTGGCACTAACACTATAAAGAAATATTGGCCCTAATATGAGTTTCAGGCCAGGAAAATCTTATAAAACATGTGAAATTTTGGCAAGATTGGGCATTGTATGCAAGAGTTACAATACTTCCTGTTTTTCATAGTAATACTAGCAATCCGTTAGCACATAGTAATTTTGCAAGCATGTTTGACAATACTTCCGGTTCATAGTAATAATAGATCCTTTAGCACATAGTAAATTTTTGCTGTAGCATGTTTGAGAAATATTTCTAGGCATGAGTAGCCAAATGGCAGATTTTACCGGTGTTGCTAATAGTGCATATAAAAGTATTAAAACATGTCACTTCCTGTTTGTCAGTGAGGTGGCACTATAACTAATAACCAAATATGATCATTAGATATCTTCAGGCCAGGACTCTAATCAAACTGTGAAGCCTTGAAGCAGATTGGACACCATAGTCATAGCACGACAGTTTACAGTACTGTTCTAACTTTCACTGCATATAATCGCAGGCTTTAACACTGAGCTCAGTTTTGCTAGCATGTTTAACATGCTTCTAGAATTGTTGCCCAGCCTATTTAACACATGTTGATTGCTTTTTATTATTTGCAAGGGAGTCCCATAAACAGTGTTAAACATTCCACGTCCTGTGCATCAGATGGCGCTATGAACTATAATCTTATGAAAAGGCATGTTGATGTGCTCAGGACAGGACTCTTATGAAATGTTGTTGAAAGTTGGGGCCAGATAGGATTATTGCTTAGCCTGGAGTACAGCAACTGCGCCTTTTCACTGCATTTAGAGCATGATTTCGGCACTTAGACTAAAGTGCTACTAGCAAGTTTTTAGTAGTTTTTAACATGGGGGGGGGGGGGGGAGTTGCCAGTTGTATGTTAGCACTTCCTGACACTTTTTTATATTTTTGTGCAGGAGTCCATAACAGTTTAAAACATGACACTTGCCTGTTGCCAGTAGGTGGCACTATGACGATAACCCGAATAAGGGCATGTTGATGTGGTTCCGGACAGACTCTTGGCAAACGTTTTGAAGGTTTGGTGCAGATGATCATTTTTGGGGCCCTTTTTTTTTTTTGCCTGAGTTACAGCAATTTCTTTTAATCCGGCACTTAGTAGCGCCCCGTTGCTTTAGACATTAGCTAAGTTGCTACTCGCATTTATAATTATGTTTTCTAGCATGTTGCCAGCCATATTAACACTTGTTTGAACAAGTTTAAATTTGTCCTAGGAGTCCATTACAGTGTTAATCCTGTCACTTCCCTGTTCAATCATGTGACGCTTATTTCTTTAACTGAATTTGGGAATGGGTGTTTGTTCAGAGCGTCATAACACCTATCAAACGTATGAAGTTTGTGGCAGAATCGGACATTGCTTGCCTGAGTTTACAACAAACTTTCCTGTTTCATAGATTAAATAGTATCTTTAGCACTTAGTTATATGTTGTTAGCATGTTTGGGATGTTCCTAGCTGTTTGCAACAATGGCCATACTTTTAATTGATTTGCTAATAGTGTCATAGCAGTGAAAAACATGTCCACTAAGATACCCTGGTTGCCATAGGTGGGTCACTGTAGCTATCAGTGACCAAAATATGTCACTTCCTGTTGCCAGACATATGCGCTATAGCTATAACCAAATATGAAACAGTAGATGTCTCAGGGCATGCCTCTAATCAAACCTTTGAAGTTTGAGGCAAGATTGGAAACATTGTATCTGCTTGAGTTAAACAGTAAATGTTCTATTTCACTGCATTAATAGCATGCTTTTAACACTGAGCTAAAGTGTTGCTTAGCAATGTTTGAGTGCATGCTTCTAGAATTTTGCCAGCCTATTTAACACATGTTGACGCTTTTTATTATTTTTGCAAGGAGTCCAATCAACAGTGTTTAAGAGACACTTCCTGTTTGCCAATAGGTTGGCGCGCCATGTACTATAACCGAATACGATGAAGCATGTTGATGTGTTTGGCATAGACATGACTCTTGTCAAACGTTGGTGTAGTTCGAGGGCAGATCGGAAGCATGGTTGACTCGGCCTGATTTACAGCAAACTTCCTTTTTTTCACTGCAGTAGTAGCATGCTTTACACTTACAAGTGTTGCTAGCATGTATAGGGAGTGGTTTTTCTAGCATGTTCAGCCTATCTTAAAACTGGTTGACTACTTTTTAATATTTTCCTAGGAGTCCATAACAGTTTTAAACCAGTCCTTACTTCCTCCTGTTGCCAGCCGGTGGCGCTATGACTATAACTGAATTGGTCATGATGTGTTGTTCAGTCCAGAACACCTATCACACATGTGGAATTTGGGGCAGATCGGACCATTGCTTAGCCTGCGTTACAGGCAACTTCCTGTTCATCCGACGGAAGCGAAACATCAAATTGTCAGGAGCCCCAGGGACACTACCCCTTGACGAAAACTCAAAAAACCTTCGGCAATTTAACATCACAGAAAGTTCTTATGATGACCCTCACCAATTCTGAAAACAACCCGATTGAACAACTGTAGAGGAGTTCCGTTCCAGTACGAGTCATGGAAATGGCAAAAAAAACTGCTACAAAAATCATACAGGAATCACAATAAATTTACTACTTCCCTGTTTGTGTTTTTGATTTTTGTGTACCAAGAGGACTTTTTGGAGTAAGGGGCTAATGGTTTGCTACATGTTTGTACCATTTTCATGCATGTACTGGACGTAGCTCGAGGCCCGACTCCGTCTGTAAATTAAATGGTTGGCGCTATCGAAGCCATTTTTGCACACCCACTTCTTGAAACCTATATCAGAGGTGTAAATGTTCGCCAAGTTCGGATGCGTGTGCAAAGTTTCGTGAGTTTTTGAGCATGTTTAGGCCCTGCAACCGATGCGACAGATGCCATTGCGAAGACGACGCAGAAGAAGAATAAAAACGAGCAAAATTCCAAGAGGGTCCTCGCACTGCATGTAAAATAACTAATTAAAGCTGCAAGCCGCGATGAAAGTGCCCTCGCACCCGGGCCGCCACCGCCAGCGGTTGCTTCTGTAAAGACAGCGAACAAAAAATGGCGAGATTATATCGTTTAATGTGGTAAAGTATAAGAGGGAAATATGTCAAAGGCATTTACAGTGCTTTATTGCTTCCTTTGCTCCAGCTTCCTCGGCAGTTTTATTTTTTATGGACTTCTAACTGGAGTTTGGCATGTACATTTCTTCAGTCCAGCACTTTTATCAAGCATATGAAATTATGTGCAGATTGACATGGAATGTTTGAGTTTGTATAAAGCATGAGGTGTCTTATTTGCAAACATGGGTGTCTATGATTAATGAACATTAATATGGCCTTTATATATCTTCCGGCCATAGACTCTTTCCAAGAGAATATTTGAAGTTTGGGGTGCAGATTGGACCATTGCATTTTATAAGTTAGTGTAAAACAAGAACATTTCCCGTTTGCCATCATGTGTATGGCGCTATGATTATAGTGTAATATTGACCTTTCAGGATGTGTTTAGGCCAAGGGACCGGTTTCGACATGTGCAGTTTGGGGAAGAGTCGGACATCTTATTTGTTGCCCGTCGTTACAAAACCCTATTTTTCCGCATGTACGAAGACAATCGAACTTTGTCACTGGAGCCATGGACACACCCTTTAATGAAAAATCAAGATGTTCACACTATTAACATCACCAAAGCGGCTTTAGATAGACTGAATGAACCAAAAAAAAAAAATAATTATAGTGTCAGAAAAGTTCTAGGAGTAGCATCGTTACAGGGCGTGTAAACATGTCACTTCCTGGTTGCTAGCAGCGTGGCACTATGGCTAGCAGCTGAATATGGGCATGTCAATCTGTTTGCACGGTCAGGAGTCTTAAATCAAACATGTGAAGTAGTTTGGGGCAGATGGGACATTGGTATGGCTGCAGTTATAAAAACGTCGCTTTCTGTCATGGCGATAGCATCGAAAGGTTGTAAAGGCCGCCACAGACACGCCCCTCAACGAAAACTCATAGATCTTTGCAATTTAACATCACAAAGGCCTTTAGATTACACTGCCACAGTTTTGTGTGTTGATCTTAAGAAAATACTCTAGGAGGAGTTCGTTGGAGTACAAACCCCTGAAAATGTCAAAAACGACCACACATTTTGCACAAAAATTTCAAATAAACCGACTTCCAGGATGGGATTCGAATTTCGTGATGCACCAATAGACGCTGAGTTTTTGTAGGTAGAGTTGGTTGTTACACATGTACATGTTCACCGCCATTTTTTGTACGAACGTACTTGAAACATAGCTCAGATGCACACTCCATTAAAAAGGCATGTATAGTTGGCGCTACGAGGCATTTTGCCACACCCCGATGGAATATTGGCCTTCAGAATGTGTTCAGGCCAGGACTCTTTCAAACATGTGAAGTTTTGGGCGATCGGACATTTTTGCTGGAGTTAGAGAGGTAACAGTTATTCCCATGGCTATACATGGAACACGCCCTTTAACGGAAAACTCAAGAATCTTCGACAATTTAACATCGCCAGACCTTATAGAATAGAGATGACTGCCACCCCCCCCCCCCCCCCCCCCCAAAAAAAAAAAAGAATTTGATGTCTAAAATTTCTCAGGAAGGTAGTTTGTTACAGCGGAGTAAAAATGGTTCACTTCCTGTGGCACAGCTAGCGTATGGCCGCTACATGAATATAACTGAATATGGGCATGCTCAATCTGTTCAGCGTCAGTAGGCAAGTCTTAATCAAACATGTGAAGTTTGTGCGCAGATTGCGACATGAGATGTGCTGAGTTATCAAGCAACTAAATCATTTTTCATGTGGCACATATCATCGAAATTCGTGATGAATAAGCCGCCACGGACACGCCCTTCAACGAAAACTCAAGTCCTTCGCCCCAATTTAAAATCGCAAAGGCGGCCTTTAGATTAGGCCAACCAATATTTGGTGTTGATCTGAATAAATCTCCATAGGAGGATGTTATTAGTTCGTCTAAAATACAAGGCCATGCAAATGACAAAAATGGATGCCAAAATTTAGCCTCATCAAAATTAAAAATAACCGAATTCGTTGGAGTTATCGGAGATTGCTCCAAAGAAGGTCTTTTTTTAGTACTGTAAGCTTACATATGCTGTGCCAATTTTCATGACCATGTATGTGAAACTACAGCTCGCCAGGCGAACCTGTTGCATGTTTTTTTTTAAGGTAGGTGGCGCGACCTCCCGTCGCAGCAGATTTTGCCACAACCCTTTCTGAGAAACTATATCTAGGAATACGGAACATGTTCACCAGGTTGACGCAGTGGCTAAAGAAGTTTTCTGGACAAGCAATCGATGAATGTTTAGCGCTCACCTCAGGACATGCGAGGAAGTTTTGGAGAAGAAGACAGTAACCTGCCTAAGGAGAGACAAGGAAGAATGACACGAAAGAAGAAGAATAATTAAAGTG
Organism: Cyprinus carpio; assembly: GCF_018340385.1. Taxonomy (NCBI): domain Eukaryota; kingdom Metazoa; phylum Chordata; class Actinopteri; order Cypriniformes; family Cyprinidae; genus Cyprinus; species Cyprinus carpio. Next base: position 10,693,582 of record NC_056589.1, read on the forward strand.
AAGCTGCACGCAGATGAAAATCTCCGGGACCTCGCACCCGGCGCTCCCCCCACGGAGTGCTTTTTGCTGGAACAGCGAACGGCGAGAAATATGCGTTTTAATGTCCCAAGGACATATTAAGAGGATATATGTAAGTATTTATAACTGTGCAATCTTCCTGCTGCCTAGAACTGGTGGCGCTATGAATATAAACGCGTTTTCGTCATGTAGACCTCCTTCCTGCCAGGACTTCTCCCAAACAAGCAAAGTTTCCTCAGATCCGCACTATGAAATTCTTTCAGCCTCATGGCAGATCGTCGATACATAGCGACAATAGTTTGAGTAGCTATAAAGCCATGTTGTAGCCTCCTATGACCAACACGGTGGACCGCTATGAATTATACCTGAACATTGCGCCTTTAGAGATCTTCAGGGCCCAATGACTCTTATCAATTCTTTTCTTCCTTTTGTTACTTTTTTTCTTTCTTTTTTTCTTTTCTGGAAGTTTGCGGGCACCAGATTGCGACATTGCATGCTCTTAAGTTAGTATGTAAACAAGCCATTTCTGTTGTCAGCAGGTGGCGCTCCCTCTTCGCCTGAGCGCTATGATTATAGTGGAATAATGACCTTCGGATGTGTTCAGGCCAAGACTCTAAACGAATACATGTGAAGTTTGAGGGAAGATCCGGACATCTATGCCTGAGTTGACAACACTTACTATTCCCATTGAGTGCTTCAATCTTTTTTCTGAGGAAAAGCCAAATCTCAAATCCTCACCCACATCACATCTTTTGGGGTGAATTATGTCTTATTCCTCTCATCGCGAAGCAAACCAGTAAAATAATAACACCTTGCAGAACAGCCCTCGCTGCGTTGTCTTCTGTTGTGTGGGCTATTCAAAAGCCGCGCGCTTCAGTGACACATTTGATCTAAAAAAGCGCGCTCGGCGCGGGGGCGTGGTCGCATTATCAGATAATGAAGGGAGACGGGAAAAACGGCATCGGCGTTGTTTTCATATGGATTACTTTATCACAGAATATTTGTTTTCGGCAGCACTTTGTTTGGTTTTAAAAGGTTAGACATGTCAGGCTTTCTATAGATATCTCTCTCATGTCTCTGTGTTGAGTATTCACTGAGGTACGTTCATTTTTAATGACGCATTTGTATGCTGAAGATCAGCGCAGACAAAGGCTGCAGACAGCACTCCTGTTTGTTATCTTTATTTTATAAAGTGCACAAAGTTTTTGTGTTATTATGTCTGTATACAAAAAAAAGTAGACCCTTTACAGATTCGATTGATGTATTGCCCTTAATCTGTACGATCAAAACTGAAAGTGTAATTTAAGTTTCTTTTCGGGGGTTATCAGGAGAAAAATACCACCAAACCGCGTATACACTTTAATCGACTCCAGAGGTTATAGGCATGCTTTAACACTGAGCTAAGTGTTTATTAGCATGTTTTAGCATGCTTCTAGAATTTTGCCAGCCTATTTAACACATGTTGATGCTATTTATTATTTTGTAAGGAGTCCATAACAGTGTTTAACAAAGACACTTCCTGTTGCCAATAGGTGGCGCCATGACTATAACCGAATACGGCCATGTTGATGTGTTCAGGACAGGACTCTTGTCAAACGTTTGAAGTTCGGGGCAGATCGGACATTGCTGGCCTGAGTTACAGCAACTTCCCTTTTCACTGCATTAGTAGCATTCTTTAGCACTTAGCTAAGTGTTGCTAGCATGTTTTAGTATGTTTCTAGCATGTTTCCAGCCTATTTAACAGTTGTTGACACTTTTTAATATGTTCCTAGGAGTCCATAACAGTTTTAACCATGTCACTTCCTGTTGCCAGCAGGTGGCGCTATGAATATAACTGAATTTGGTCATGAGTGTTTGTTCAGGACAGAACACCTATCACACATGTGAAGTTCGGGGCAGATCGGACATTGCTTGCCTGAGTTACAGCAACTTCCTGTTTCACTGCGAAACATCAAACCTTGTCATGCCGTCAGGGACACACCCCTTGACGAAAACTCAAAACCTTCGCAATTTAACATCACAATGTCTTATGATGACCCTCACCAAATTTGAAGACAATCCGATTAAAACTGTAGGAGGAGTTTCGTCAAAGTACGAGGCATGGAAATGGCAAAAACTGCACAAAAATCATACAGGAAATTCAAAATAACTTACTTCCTGTTGGGTTTTGGATTTTGTACCAAGAGACTTTTTTGTAGATAATGGTGTGCTACATGTATGTACCAATTTTCATGCATGTACGTGAAACGTAGCTCGAGGCGCACTCCGTTGAAATTGAATAGGTGGCGCTATCGAGCCATTTTGCCACACCCACTTCTGAAACCTATATCAGATGTAAATTTTCGCCAGTTCTGATCCGCGTGCAAAGTTTCGTGAGTTTTGGGAGCATGTTTAGGCCCTCAAAAATGCGACTCATTGCGGAGAAGAAGAAGAAGAATAATAATAAACGGAGCAATTCCAAGAGGGTCCTCGCACTGCAGTGCTCGGGCCCTAATAAACGGAGCAATTCCAAGAGGATCCTCGCACTGCAGTGCTCGGGCCCTAATAAACGGAGCAATTCCAATAGGGTCCTCGCACTGCAGTGCTCGGGCCCTAATAATAATAATAATAAACAAGGCAGATACAAGAGGGTCCTCACACCATCGGTGCTCGGGCCCTAATAATAAACACAGCAATTCCAAGAGGGTCCTCGCACCACCGGTGCTCGGGCCCTAATAATAAACGAAGCCGATACAAGAGGGTCCTCACACCATCGGTGCTCGGGCCCTAATAATAAACACAGCAATTCCAAGAGGGTCCTCGCACCACCATAAACAAAGCCCTAATAATAAACGAAGCCCACACAAGAGGGTCCTCACACCACTGGTGCTCGGGCCCTAATAAACAAAGCAATTCCAATAGGGTCCTCACACCATCGGTGCCCGGGCCCTAATAATAAACAAAGCAGATACAAGAGGGTCCTCACACCATCGGTGCTCGGGCCCTAATAATAAACACAGCAGATACAAGAGGGTCCTCACACCATTGGTGCTCGGGCCCTAATAAACACAGCAATTCCAAGAGGGTCCTCGCACCACCGGTGCTCGGGCCCTAATAATAAACAAAGCAGATACAAGAGGGTCCTCACACCATCGGTGCTCGGGCCCTAATAATAAACACAGCAATTCCAAGAGGGTCCTCGCACCACCGGTGCTCGGGCCCTAATAATAAACGAAGCAGATACCAATAGGGTCCTCACACCATCGGTGCTCGGGCCCTAAATATAAACACAGCAATTCCAAGAGGGTCCCCTCGCACCACCGGTGCTCGGGCCCTAATAATAAACGAAGCCGATACAAGAGGGTCCTCACACCATTGGTGCTCGGGCCCTAATAAACACAGCAATTCCAAGAGGGTCCTCGCACCACCGGTGCTCGGGCCCTAATAATAATAAACGAAGCAGATATAAGAGGGTCCTCACACCATCGGTGCTCGGGCCCTAATAATCCTTAGGGAATCAATAGGGCCCTGCGCCCATTGGCTCGGGCCCTAATAGTAAAAGCAATTACAATATGTAACTCTCAAAAAAGACATCTGTCCCTAATGAAAGCACATCAAGTTGGCAGAGTGCGAGTATTCTGTCCTCTGCATGCGTGTGCATTGAGCATGCACTGTAAAAAATTATTTAGCAGTTTAGTTGTTTCAACGATTTTTTTTTTATGTTGACACAACTTGCAGTTACTGAATTTGTTCATTCAACTAAAAATTTTAAGTTTTCACTGTCTTAACTAGTTTGAAAGTTGACTCAACTAGATTATTTGTCCTATCAACATCACTTATCGCGAGATCTCGTCATTCTCGTGAAGACCATTACAGGCAGAAGACGGTCATCAACCATATTGGTCAGCTTCTCCACAAAGTTTGTTAATTTTACCAGAATACAACTTTGGTAAGTAAAATATTTGTATTTATTGGCTTTAAGAGTAAAATTCCATTTTTTTGTATAAGAAGAGTAAGCATGGTTTAAAGAGTCATATTTTCTGTATGTATTTTAATGTTCGTTTCGCGGCACTCTGAAGCCTCAAACTACAGGCGGTTCCACAGCATTTTCCTTACATTAAAACAAATATTCTCCCATGCGATACTGAGCTGAACTTATATGGAAAACGACAAAAATACAGTTTGTTATGTATTATTTGAGCCCAGAGCTGCGTTAGAAACAGTTCAAACAGAGCGCAAGAGCGCAACGGATCACTGTGAGGATTCAGAACAGCGGGAATTTAAAAAAATAAACTGCTTTAAACCTGACGGCGTAAAGACATCCGTCAGAATATACATAGATGAAAAATTATGGAAAAAACAAGATTACTACTCAAACTGTCTCTTTTTTGCATGTTATAAGGGAAATGAAGGAGCACCATAGATGAGCACCTCCCTCAGAGTTCTTTTGGAGCGTGTAATTCAACGTTACATTTGATATCGTTGACATAAGCTTGGTTCAGATGAAGTTCTGAAGGTAAAACGTTACAAACTCTTCTTTCAGTTTTCTGAAGTAACGTTAGTCATTCAAGTGCCTCACCAGAACCCATTGTAATGCTGCGTGAATATACGGTCATAAGTAAATTGCATATGTTCAAAACTATATATTTTAGAATAAAAGTATATATCTTGTATAAATAGAGATACAATAACGATCGACACAAATGTGTGAAATTTCCTTTTATTTTGTTATAATTCTGTGTTGTGTCATTTAAAAGCATGGTCTGGATGGTAAAGTTTGTCTTTGGTAATTAAAACAAACTTGTCAATACATTTGACTTTCTCTGTAAAGATTTATTTATATATTTATGTTTATTATTTTACAGTGTTTTAACATTTTTCTGTATTTTTCATGTTTATGATATTTTGGAATGACTGGAGATAAGGTCAGAATTCAATAATCTTCTGGATGGACCGCAGCAAGTTCTTTTTGCAGTTGTATCCCTCAAAATGGTATGCAGAAATATTGGAAATGACATTCACATTGTAGAGCTTGGACAAAGTTGTAAGTAAATTTATTTATTTATAAATGCACATTTATTGGAGTCTATAAGCTTTATGATTGTAAGGCACTGTTTAATGCTTCCTTTTGTTTTTATTAAAGCACACAGACTCGGAGCAGAAATTCATCAAGGACATGACTGTTGGGATTACGGTTGTAGATGACCAAACTGAGCACCATCAATCTGCAGCGATGTGGTCCAGGTAATAGAAGAAAAAAAAACTTGGTGATCTGGGGTTGTAACACATTGTGGGGTTGTGTACTGTGTTAGACTATATGGGACTTGTCACAGAAATAAACTCATTCAGGTTTAAAACAACTTGAGGTTTAGTAAATGACAATTTTCTTTCTTTTTTCTTTTTTGGGCGAACCCTTTTAGAAAATTTAGATATTTGCACTGGAAAACAGCTTAAAAATTTAGAGAACATAATGTGACATTATTTTCCCTTCAGTTTTATTCCTTGATTTTTATATAATTGGTATTTAAAAGGTCTTTATAAAGTCTAGAATTTATCTTCATAAAACCAGCAGAAACCCTGTTTAAGGACATCGCCATTCTTTATTCTTTATTTTTTTTTATTACTGAAAAATGTTCTGGCTCACATCAGTGCTGGCATCCAATCTGATTTAAATAAATTGTCCTGGCTCTTCCAAGTTATTTAATGGCAGTAGGCAGGTGTGTGTTTTTTTTTTCTCAGCAGTCCAAAAATAGTCAAATAAAATGTAGGGCTGTGCGATATGGACAAAAAAAACCTATCATGATTTTTTTGATCAATTTTGCGATTTCGATTTTAATCACGATTTTGACACACACAGACATGCTTTAGTCATAAATGCATTCAGTATAAATTTGAAACATATTTCCAAAAAGAAAACCAATGAGAGCTTTATCAAAAAGTTGTAACATGCCTCTAGAACAGACATAAGTCAAAATAATCACTAAGTAAAGATGTCAAACAAAATGTCTAGACATATGGCAAAAAAAAACGTGTCCAGGGCTTTTTTTTTTTTTTTTTTTGCGCCATGCATTGGTCATAGAGCTCATTGTTGCGGTGCCTCAGGTGCTGAAATATATTTATTGCCCAAGGTTCACACGTACTCCATTTGCAGTGCGTATACAGTATGTGTGTGCAGTTCAGAAGCAGCAGAGAGAGCGGGTTATTGTAACGCGAAAGCACATTAAAATAATGTAATTCTCCCTTTTTTAGCCTAGTTGGTTCCGGGGGTGTATTTTCCACTTATTTTACCATTGGGATTTTAAAGTCTTCGTGTTCAGCAGAAGAAAGAAATTTGTACAGGCTTTTAACAGTTTAATACAGGAAGTTATTTTGAATGTTTGTAACTGAAACAGTTGAGGAGAACCATTTACTTTTGACTTTCATGTTTGGTTACAAACGTTCTTCTAAATATCTTCCATTTGAGGGTGAACGACAATTTTCATGTATTGGTAGCTGTCCTTTTAACAAAACACAACTTTAATAGTGTATGTACATATGTGTGTTCAGTTGTTATACATTTAATGAGTAATGTAATATTTTGTGTTTTCCCAGTCATCCGGTGAAATTAAGGGTTGTGAAAGAAATTGAAGAGGGCATTCTGATTATAACTGAGGAGCAGCAATGTGATGTGCTTCCCAAGGAATAACCAACATAGCTGTCATTTGTACATCTCGTCATCACTGACATATCCCATGTCCCCAAGGCATTTGGACTCCTAATGGGTCTGTATGCAGTGAACATCCACTACCTCAAGCACATGAAATACACCATTGAGGCTCTGCAAAAACTTGTGAAGAACAGCTGCTCCCACCATGTGTTCGCTACAGCGACAGGAATTGTAGGTGGGGGGAGTGAATGTACAGCGCTCTCTCCCTCCTTCAATACCACAACTGAGGTGCCCTTGAGCAAGGCACCGAACCCCCAACTGCTCCCCGGGCACTGCAGCATAAATGGCTGCCCACTGCTCTGGGTTTTTTTTTTTTTGCACTTGTGTGCGTGTGCACTTTGGATGGGTTAAATGGAAAGCACAAATTCCGAGTATGGATCACCATACTTGGCTGTATGTCACAAAACTTTCACTTTTCAATGTTCATGATGTGTTCATCGGCTCCACAGCAAGCTCTTTCATAAAGGGTAGGGTTTTTTTTAAGGAACTTTAGGTTCTTTTGAGCCTTTCACTACTTTTTAGAATGCTCATTAAAGTTTATCATGTTATGACTTGGAATATGCATGCTTTTACTTTCCTTTTTCTGTTTCTTGTTTTATGACCAGTAAATAGCATTATGATGTGGGAGAGTTTGGAAACTTTCAAGATCCTTCTGATGTTAACACTTATTTCTGGTCATGTTGCGCTATAAAATTTAGAATCTGACGGTTCAGATCTTTGTGCTTCAATGTGCATTCCATTCATATTTTATTATGCATAGGTGCAGTACACTCATTTTTTGTAACTAAATGTGATTGCTTTTGCCTTATATATACATACATATACTATCTTGGTTTCTCATTTTGACCAACAACTTGCATTATGGTGAGGGGAGTGCATGTTAATTTTTGCAGGGTTAATTTGCAGTGTTTAACCTTCTGATTTTCATATTGAGGTATGAAATTAAAAATAATCCCTGTGGTTTTGATCTGAGGAATTGAAATGCAACTATTCATTTTTCAATCCCATGCCAATGTTATTTATTATTACATCACACTTTCAAGTGTCGGTTCAGATATTTAGACGTGTGTGTGTGTTTGTATTTTGCTATTTTTTTTTTTATCAATTGTCAGTTGATTTGTTGACAGCAAATTGCTTGTTCAATTTAAATGTGAATGAAAGTGTTGTCTCTATCATTAAATAAATGACATTTAAAAAAAAAGTGTTTTGTCATCTTTATTTAAAAATTTAAGGCAGTGGGGTAACATTTGTTTACGATTATTGATCGACGTAAAAAAAAAAAAAAAAATCCCAGTTGACGCAACTTGATTTAGTTGAATAGACTAGAAAATAATAGTTAAGTCAACTTAAACAAATTTGTTAACTGGACTAATTCCACTCTGGGAAGTTGTTTCAACAAGAAATATTTTGTCAAGATAACAAAAAAATTTTAGGCAGCGGGGTAACAAAATATTTTTAGTTGACTCAACAAATTCTTTTTTACAGGGTGCATATACAGATAGCCAAACACTGTAAAGAGATGAAGAGGCTTCAGTGATGACTCAGATGATAAAGTAAATTTTCTCTTTACTTGACTTTGTTGAGTGCAATCAAGTTGTTTCTCTCAATCTCTGTTACATTTTTTTTGTGAAACTGCAAAATAAATACAAGAATTCTTACTTTACATATAAACAAACAAAATACACAAACTCGTTCTGCAATTTTTACATTAACATCGCTAAATTACAGTAGCTAGTTGTTATGGTATCACATCACATCTTTTGAACGTACGCATAATGCACGTGAAACCGTTAACATGCTTTCAATATATATAAATATTAATAAGTTCCAAATACAAAGTATATAAAATAACAAATATAAATGATAAACTTACAAGCAAAGCTTCTCCAGGTCATTACACAATCAATAGAAACAGCTTAAAGAAGCATGCAATCTCTCTGCTGCACAGAACGGGAAAATGGCAGCCACACTTTGCGTGCTTGAAAGCATAACAAATAAAGTTTATCAAACATTAGTTTAGCTTAACCTATGACAAACAGCGCCCTCCAGAGGGGAGGAAGGAGTAATGTTAGACATGGCATAATACTCCCCGTCTGGTATTAAGTATAATACCACTCTTAATTTCTATATTCACAAGATAATTTAAGACAAAAGCAAAATAAACTCTGTAATAGGTCGTAAGAAAGTTTTAGCAGTACCACTCTTAGTGACTTTCAGTTCCAGTTTTCTGACTTTGCCATCTGAGTCAATGATAGCTTTGGTGACCAAAGCCATTGGCCATTCGTTCCTTTTAACCTGATTATCTTTCAGAAGGACCAGGTCTCCTTCCTTGATATTAGGTTTGTTGTCTTGCCATTTCTTACGGGGCTGAAGGGATGCAAGGTATTCTCGCCTCCACCTTTCCCAAAATATGCTGGAAAGATACTGCACTCTTTTCCACTGTTTTTTTGCTTGGCTGAGGAGAAGTGGCGATTCAGGATCGGTAGAAATCGATGCAAGAGGTCTTGCATTGACAATAGCACACACGTCAGCCATTAGAGTTGACAGCATTTCGTGAGTCAGATGTGAGGAGCTGATCTGAGGAAGCATGGAATCTAAAATCCATCTTGAAAGTTCAATCATCCTCTCTCATGCTCCTCCCATGTAGGACGAATGAGGTGGGTTAAAGATCCACTTGCAACCTTCTACACTAAGGTATTTTGTCATGCTTGAATCTTTGGTAGAGAACACAAGCATGTTGAGCTCTATGGAAGCTTGACTTGTCCATTGACTCTACCAGCTCAATATGGATGGCTCGCACAGATAAACATTTGAAAATTACTGCCCATCTTTTACCAAAAGCATGACCTCCACGGGTAGGGCGTGCTGATACGTTCCAAGGGCCAAACACGTCTAAGCCGACGTTAATAAAGGGTGGCTCCATGTTGATGCAGTCAGGTGGGAGGTCTGCCATTTTCTATTCAGCTGTTTTACCTCTTTGTTTGCAGCAAGTGTTGCACTTGTGCAGGATGCCATTGATGCGTCTTTTTGCTCCGACTATCCAGAATCATCCAGTGCTGATTGCTCCTTCTGTGAATATTTGACCTTGATGATTAACTTTCTCGGGGTAATGATTTGTTAGGAGGATTGCTATGTAATTATAGTTGGGAATGATGAGAGGGTGTTTCTCACTGCTGAGGAGTGCGGATTGTTCCAGTCTGCCTCCGATTCTTAGAAGGCCGTGTTCCAGGACTGGGTTCAGCCTCTTGAGGGAACTTTGTTTGGGAATCTTTTCATTCTCCAGACAAGCAATTTCTACTTTATAAGCCTCTTTTTGTACGCATCTGATGATGACATTTTCAGCTTGAGTTAGTAACTCGGGTGTGTATGAACTCTCGCAACGGTGCCAGCCGCGACATGTCTTTTCATTGTTTTTTAATGACAGAGCAATGTGAACAATTGAAGCTATGGCTCTTCTTAAAGATTTCCAAGAAGAAAATATTTCGAAGCGGTGAGAACCGAGACTGGGATTAGGGTTTAAACAGGTTGTGGCGTGTGTTAGCACCTCCATGTCTGCATCTGGAGCGATGAGACTATAGGGAGCCTCTTTCACAGGGGTGGATGCTGAATGTTGCAGAAATGGTGGACGAGTGAGCCAGTTTGTTTCAGTTAGGCGGCACACAGGAACTGGTCTAGTAGCAACATCGGCAGGGTTTTGTGAGGTTGGAATGTACCGCTACTGCTCTGGGTGAGTGAATTTTCTGATTCTTTGCACTGTTGCTGAGGCACATGTAAAATCGTCAGGTCTCATTGCAGATGTACCCCAGAACGACTTTGCTGTCTGTGTAGAATAGTAGGGTGTCAGGTTTGATGTCTAGTTCTTGGACAATTTTTTCCACTATTTCAACAAGGGGTGCATCTCAGTCTGACTTAATGTTTAAAAGTTCACGGAGTAGCAGTTTTCCTTGAATGGTGATTGGCACAACCATGCTGAGAGGGTCAAACAAGCTATTTACAGTCGCCAGGACTCCTCTACGTGTGAATGGCTTGTCATTGAGGTTGACGTGGAATGTGAATGTATCATTCTGGAGATCCCAACTCAAGCCAAGACTGCACTGCAAAGGGGTTGAATGAGTGTCTAGATTCAGATGTTTTAAGTCTTTAGCATAGTCGGCTGAAGAGAATGCATGCATCACAGCAGGGCTGTTGGATGCTAAACTGTGGAGTCTTAGGCTAAAGATAGCGAGCATATCTTTGGTGGCCTTAAGCAAACTGATTGCTTCGCTGATGGAAGAAAATGACTTAAGTCCGTCGTCAACGTAAAAGTCTCTTTCGATGAAATGTCTTGCGTCTGTACCAAACTCTGCTTCACCGTACAAGGCAGCACGTCTAAGACCATAAATGGCAACAGCTGGGGAAGGGCTATTGCCGAAGATGTGAACTTTCATGCGATATTCTTCCATGCTTTCAGACATATCATTGTTCTTGAACTACAGAAAGTGGAGGAAGTAGCAATAATCCCAACAAACAACAATTGAGATCTGTTAGCAGCACATCGTTCAAAGATACGCCATGAAACTGTGCAGAAAAATGTGAATGAATAAACTGTTGTTGAGATCTGTTAGCAGCACATCGTTCAAAGATACGCCATGAAACTGCGCACTGGAGTCGAACACTTGAGTCATTACGCATGTAGGCTTCCCTGCATACAAACTCTGTGAAAAATGTGAATGGAGGAAATGGTACCTGGAACTGAAGATTGTATTGAGACCATTGGGACATCCACTTCTCTTGGAGGTTAGGAGGAAGTTTGTTGACAATAGGTGCCATGCCCTGCGCTGTGTCCAAGAAAGAGAGCCCGGGTAAGTAGCCTCCAAGCTTTGTTGACTCCACCTCTTTGAGAAGATCTGCAAGTTCTCTTAACTTTTGGTGTTCTTTGTTTCTGATTTAAGGGAAACCGTCCAGTTTATCAAGGAGCGTTTTCTCAATTATTTCCGCACTCCCAAAGCTTATTTCTAGACAGGACCATGCCATTCTACAGCAAGCTGCCGGACCAGCAACATGAGTGAGTGATAGTCCTTCTAGAACATTAATAAATGACGACTTCCAGGCTAAGTAATTTTCTGGGTGATCATCAAACTTACTAAGCCCTGAGTTCACAAGCTCACGACATACTAGGTATCTGGCTATTACACTCATACCTGCATGGTCTGAAGAGGATGGATGTTGCGTTGTACTGCTAAGATAGGAAGTCTGAAGTTTGTTCGATTTCTCTGAAACTGAAACTTGTCCATATGCTTGGTTAATGTTAATGTTGATGTGTAAGGCAATTTAACAGGAGTGTGCTGAGGAAATGGTCGCTGTGTGCTGGGCATTCTGGGCTGACTTACTTGGTATGGTTTAGGAGTAGACATGCGGTTCAGTCTGTCAGCATCTTGTGTGACATGGCTTGTGGCAGTCGTGGTGAGCAGTGCAGGCGGTATCATGAACTGTTCATTATCACAGGAACTTGATCCAGAAAGACTGTCCACATAGTCCTTTGTGCGCTTTTCAACAGTCTCCTGTGGAAATGCTGTTACATCAATCGCCATATTAATTTCTCCTGGCTCAATCTCTGCTGCAGCCGCTTCCAGAATATCAGCTTCTTTTGCTGCCGCTGCAATCTCCTTTTTATGCTGTAGAGATAACAGTTCAGATTCCAGTTTAGCCTTTTCTAGCAGTACTTCTGCCTCTCTTTGGACAAATGTTGTACGTGCTCTTACTGCTTCCACTTTAGCTTGTGCTCTGGTTGCTGCCATACTTGCAGTGGACGATCTTGAGCTCTTGGAAGAGGCAGATATCAATGACCTAGTTTCCAGTTGATTAAGTGAGACATTCAATGTGGTCTGCTGTTGCTCCTCAGCTTTCTCTTTAACATCCATCTTGAGCCAGTTGCGATGGGTGAAATAACTAGATAGCTGTTTTTCTTGTAAGTGCTGTGTTCTGCCAGTCGCGATGATGGTTTTTCACTATTCTGTCCTCTGCATTCGTGTGCATTGAGCATGCATATACAGATTGCCAAACATTGTAAAGAGATGAAGAGGCTTCAATGATGATTCACATGATTAAGTAAATTTTCTCTTTACTTGACTTTGTTGAGTGCAATCAAATTGTTTCTCTCAATCTTTGTTACATTCTTTTGTGAAACTGAAAAATAAATACAAGAATGCTTACTTTACATATAAACAAACAAAATACACAAACTCGTTCTGCAATTTTTACATTAACATCGCTAAATTACGGTAGCTAGTTGTTATGGTATTACATGGAGATCTTTTGAATGTACACATAATGCATGTGAAACCGTTAACATGCTTTCAATATATATAAATATTAATAATACAACGTATATAAAATAACAAATATAAATGATAAACTTACAAGCAAAGCTTCTTCAGGGCATTACACAATGAATAGAAACAGATTAAAGGAGCATGCGATCTCTCTTCTGCGCAGAACAGGAAAATGGCAGCTGCGCTTTGTGTGCTTGAAAGCATAAAAAATAGTTTTATCAAACATTAGTTTAGCTTAACCTATGACAAACAGCACCCTCCAGAGAGAAGGAAGGAGTAATGTTAGACATGGCATAAAAGCGAGGGTCATGGCAGGATGCATATCCATCACTCATGGTGCACCTCGGTTTCAGACAAACAAAAGAAGTGAGGAATATTTAACAGCATCGGTCGCGGTGATGATGAGCCGAGCACCAGTGATCGCCGCCGCGCCTCTCGTTTCTCATGCCGCTCCATGTCAAACGGACAGTGCAGTTCTTTTCACGAGCAGAGATTGCTACTAGATGAATCATGTAAAAAAAATATTATTTTTTTATCTTGGTTCCTTTGTCGTAAGTTATGCTATTACTCCATTAATTTATAATAGCCTATATATCCAGCACTCACTGAACGCAGTCCCTGGCTTATTGCCATCTACACTTACCTAAAGGATTATTAGGAACACCTGTTCAATTTCTCATTAATGCAATTATCTAATCAACCAATCACATGGAAGTTGCTTCAATGCATTTAGGGGTGTGGTCCTGGTCAAGACAATCTCCTGAACTCCAAACTGAATGTCAGAATGGGAAAGAAAGGTGATTTAAGCAATTTTGAGCGTGGCATGGTTGTTGGTGCCAGACAGGCCAGTCTGAGTATTTCACAATCTGTTCAGTTACTGGGATTTTCACACACAACCATTTCTAGGGTTTACAAAGAATGGTGTGAAAAGGGAAAAACATCCAGTATGTGGCAGTCCTGTGGGTGAAAATGCCTTGATGCTAGAGGTCAGAGAAGAATGGGCCGACTGATTCAAGCTGATAGAAGAGCAACTTTGACTGAAATAACCACTCGTTACAACCAAGGTATGCAGCAAAGCATTTGTGAAGCCACAACACGCAGAACCTTGAGGCGGATGGGGGTGGGTGTTATTCTTGGCACACTTTAGGCCCCTTAGTGCCAATTGGGCATCGTTTAAATGCCACAGCCTACCTGAGCATTGTTTCTGACCATGTCCATCCCTTTATGACCACCATGTACCCATCCTCTGATGGCTACTTCCAGCAGGATAATGCACCATGTAACAAAGCTCGAATCATTTCAAATTGGTTTCTTGAACATGACAATGAGTTCACTGTACTAAAATGGCCCCCACAGTCACCAGATCTCTACCCAATAGAGCATCTTTGGGATGTGGTGGAACGGGAGTTTCATGCCCTGGATGCGCATCCCACAAATCTCCATCAACTGCAAGATGCTATCCTAACAATATGGGCCAACATTTCTAAAGAATGCTTTCAGCACCTTGTTGAATCAATGCCACGTAGAATCAAGGCAGTTCTGAAGGCGAAAGGGGGTCAAACACAGTATTAGTATGGTGTTCCTAATAATCCTTTAGGTGAGTGTATAACAACTTTGATCTGATCATAAAGTCTTTCCAAGTAACAGGGCTTAAGTCCAAGTCAAGTCTCGAGTCATTGCTGTCAAAGTCTAAGTCGAGTCTCAAGTCTTCTTTAATTATGTCGAGTCGAGTCGCAAGTCATTAAATTTGGGATTCAAGTCTGAGTCAAGTTTCAAGTCATGTGACTCGAGTCCACAGCCCTGCCTTGTTCCCATGAGATAATATGTAGTGGCTATTACAAAAATAAGAGAACCCAACATGTCCCCTCCCAGTCATTGTAGTAATAGGCCAAAATGCTTCGTTCGACTATTCGGAGATCATCTACTCTTCCCTGTGAATAACATCTGACCTTCTTTCTGTGCAATCTGAATTTCTGCGCTTTGAATTTTAGAATATTGAATTTCAAATGATGTTCTGAATTTCTTAATCTTGAAAACTTAAAGCTATATTTTTAAAAACTGGATATTTGCAGACTAAGAATTCAGAACAAAAAATCTGCTATTTAAAAATACATGTAAAAAAATTCAATTGTGTTAAATTTCAAATATTCAAGTTAAGAATTTAAACAAAACTTTGTTAAATGACGCATAATACTCAGTTTTGTTAAATGACACGTCAATAATTCAAATTTACACAATTCAGATAGTTTTGTCATATTTTAAGCCCCATAGTACTGCACTATAAAATATCACCCAGTCACTGGGAGCCAGGACAATTTTAAATATAACTCTGATTATATTTGTCTGAAGTCATATACACCTAAGTAGGGCTGAACGATTTTGGAAAATAATCTAATTGCGAATGTTTTTTTTTATTTTTTTTTACCAATATTGTGATTGCGATTTAATACGTGATTATTTTTTAAAGCACTTTATGTGCTGTATTATTCAACAAAGATGAGCTAAAAATCACTGTATAGTATGACCAACACAATATTAGATAGGTTAAACGTAAATGTTATTTTCTGCAGGCCAGGCCTATATTACAATGAAATTAGGTGATGCATGATTTGATATGAACAACATTTTTATTTAACAACTACAATCACAGTAGTATATTGACTAGGGGTGTAAGAAAATATTGATACACGTGAGTATTGCGATATTTTGTTTGCCGATACTGTATCGATTCTCAAAAATGGAATATCGATATTTAAAATTAAAAATAATACAAGATTCATGGCAGTTGTATCGTTTTGAGTTTACATCCCGACCGCTAGATGGCAGTCTTCATCTATGAACAACAGTGAGAGTAACAGGAAATACTAGCATTAGGGCATGCCACTAATGTTAGCATTTATATTGCTATTCGCTGCTAGTAATGGAGAATGAAAGAATTGTCCCTGTTCCTGGTTTGGTGTACAAAGCTGAAGTGTGGCGTCATTTGGGCTTTTGTGGTAACATCCACCTCAGTCCCGCCGCGTCCTTTTGTTCAGATTAAAATGTTATGACATTGTATGTCACAATTGTAAACTGAAACTGTATTAGGGGTGTAACGATACGCGTATTCGTATCGAACCGTTCGGTAATATTATATATATATATAACGATACGCGTATTCGTATCGAACCGTTCGGTACGACGCTTTCAGTTCGGTACGCGGTACGCATTATGTACCGAACGGTTCGTTGGAGTAATTAATTATATTTGAAAAAAAAAAAAAAAGAGAGAGAAAGAAATATAATGTTATGCGTTCAACAAGGTAGCCCAATAACCCAAACGACGTAACAGGCAACGCCCCTGACACCCCCGAAGAAAAAAAAACACCAACTTATATGTTTATGTTAGGCTACTCAGTCAGGCACTCGCTCACTCAGTACGCGCTGAAGGCTCGTTGCAAAATGGCTAATGCGTTTAACAGACCAGAAATAGAAGATCCTCCAATAACCAACAGGTCTGGTGTTTGGGTGCACTTTGGATTCCCTGTAAGCTATGATGGTGATGGCAAGAGAGTGGTGGATAAAAAACAACGGTATGTGGCATCTGCTATGTGACAATAGGGTACACCAGCGGGAATACTTCAAACATGTCAACTCATTTATGCCGACATCACCCCAGTGTGTCAGTGTCTGGAACAAGACGAAAAAAAGGAGAAACATACACACCACAAACTATCCCTGCAGCATTTAGACAGACATTTCCAACTGATTCAAACAGGGCAAAAGACATCACCGCGGCGATTGGTACATTTATAGCCGCGGATATGAGACCTTACTCTGTAGTGGAAAACGCAGGTTTTAAGAACATGCTTAATGTAATTGAGCCCCATTACAGTATTCCTTCACGAGCCCATTTCAGCCAGACCGTAATTCCTGCTTTGTACCAAAAAACAAAAGCCCAAATAGAGAACCAATTGGCCAAAGCATCAGCGGTTGCTCTGACAACAGACAGCTGGACGTCAAGGGCTACACAAAGCTACCTGACTGTGACGGCACATTACATTACCGATGAATGGGAGTTGAACAGCCACGTTCTTCAGACACGCCCCTTGATAGTCACACAAGTGAGGATTTGGCCAAAGGGATGACAGAAGCAGTGGAAGTGTGGAAGTTGGAGAGAGCTAATGTAACTATTCCTGTAACTACTGACAATGCCAGGAATATAGTTAATGCTGTTGTTGGAGCTGCTGGACTTGGTCCACAAATAGGGCGCTTTGCCAGTGTCATTAATCTAGCATCGCAGAAAGCAATGGCAGTGCAGCAGATCTCTCGCCTCCTAGCAAAGATCAGAAAAATTTTGACATTTTTTCACAGAAGCACAACAGCGGCCCATGTGTTGAAGACAAAACAGGAGTTGCTGCAGCTTCCTGTTCACAAACTCATCCAAGATATGCCAACTAGATGGAATTCAAGCTATGATATGATAGAAAGATATATTGAACAGCAGGCTGCAGTGTATTCTGCAATGACAGACAAAACTGTGAAGAAAAATGTTAAAGACATTATGACTTTGTCTGAAAACGACATGAGACTGGCTGAGAATGTCATCACAGTTTTGAAATCTTTGAAAACTGTGACAACCCTTATGTGCACCAAATCCTCTCCATCTGCATCTATGGTCCTTCTTATGAAAATGATGATCCTGAAATCCATGGTACTGTCTGATGATGACAGCCCAGTAGTGAAGGATGTCAAAACAACCATCAAAAATGACCTGCAGCAGCGATACACAGCACCTGATCTTCAAGATTACCTACACAAGAGCACAGCTTTGGATCCACGTTTTAAGTCACTGCAACACTTGGATTCTACCACTTGCCTGAAAGTCTATGAAGCTCTAACCACAGAGATTGTGAGTATTATTGAACTACTGGTACTATTTATATTTTGCTGCTTACTATATTTTTGATTAATTATTTGCATACCTTTATGGGGTTTTTTAAATAAAATTTTCATATCCTTACTTTGACACTGAATACATCCAGATGTTGTGTTCATTATAATCTGTTCTGTATTGTTGTATCCCATGTCCTTGTGTATAACAGTTGTAATAGTTTGTGTGATTTATAATAACCTTTTGTAGTGAATCCCATGCTATGGATTATATGATGCATGTATCTAAGATTATTGTTGTTTATATTTCTCAAGGAGCAAGGCTACAGGCACCACAGAGTCAGCAACCTCTATGGAGACTCAGACAGAGGACTTGCAGCCCTCAACATCACCTCCACAAGAAAAGAAATCAGCCATGACTGAACTTTTTGGAGGAATGTTCATGACCCATCATCATGAGCCAAGCCCCAAATCTGTGGCCAAAATGGCAGAGGAGGAGATGAAATTGTTCACGGCAGTGGACTCTATTCCCCTGGATGCAGATCCACTGAAATGGTGGAAAACCCATGAGCACTTATAACCTCATTTTGCCATGTTGGCATGGCGTTACTTGGCTGTGCCTGGAACCTCTGTCCCTAGTGAGAGGGTGTTTTCCACTGCTGGGGACATTGTCACATCAAGCAGATCTGTGCTGTCCACAGAAAATGTGGACACTCTCATCTTTCTGAAAAAAAACTTCACAATTAAGTAAAAATACAGTCCATATAAAGAGTTATAGAGTTTCATATAAAAACAAAATTATTTTCTTTGTATTTGTTCATAACTACTACAATATAACATTTTCATTTTTTTATAAGGAGCTGTTTTTGTTTAATACAGTATGCTGCTAAGAAAACACCATAGAAGATGGTTAAAGTATAGATCCATCATTGTTCAATGTAAAAAAAAAAACACTCATACTATGTTAGCTTTAATAAATAAAACATTTAAAAAAAAATCAAGGAAATTTATCTGCCAATTTTTTCTTTTTGCTGTATCTAAAACGTACCGAACAGAACCGTGACACCAGTGTATCGTATCGAACCGAACCATGAATTTTGTGAACTGTTACACCCCTAATATATATATATACCATATATATATATATATATATATATATATATATATATATATATATATATATATATATATGTATATATATATATGTATATGTGGTACCCAAACAAAACACATTTTACACGTACTGCACTCAATAGCCTGCAAGCACTTTAAATTCCCAAACCCCCCACATTTTACTCGTACTGCACTCAATAGCATTGAATGTTACAGGGACTGTTTATTGCAAATGCAGATCCCACTGTGTTCTGATTAAATAATTTTTATTTACTTATTGCTAAGGTTTGCATATGGTGGTGTGTTAGAAATATCCCAATATATCGCCTTGCTGACAGTACATATCGTATAGCAACCCCTGTATCGTGATACGTATCGTGTCGCCAGATTCTTGGCAATACACAGCCCTAATATTGACTGATTTGTTGAATGTCCAACCTTGTAAGCATGTAATAATTATGACAACACAAAGCACTGACAAATAAGCCTGGTGTAAACATTAATATACAAATCACAAAAACTAAAGTAGATTGCAGAACTATAAAAACAAATCTGTTGCTTTACTACACTACATTAGGTAAAGTCACTGTAATAAACATATGTAAACATGTGGACTGCACTTTTTAAACATTGTCTGTTAACTTTAGACCAGTGGTTCTCAAACTTTTCTGATCGTGCCAAATAATTTCACTAAACATTATGAAAAAATGTTTTTTCTTTTTTTTTTAAATCCTACAGGGAAAAAAAAAACAATATGAAAAAAAGAGATAATAACTGTTATTATTATTCTCTCTGTTATTTATTTATTTATTTATTGTGGGTTTCATGCTGTCCGCTACTAAGGCTTAGGACACACACAGGCTTTCCTCCTCACTAACGACATTAAACACCGTGTCTACAACGGACGCGAGCAGCAAAATACAGTAAAACCAATCAGTGACGCTGTCTACACTGAATACGGTGTGGCGCGACATAACCTGACATTAAACTGATGCCTTCTTCTATTTATTACGTACTGACACAAAGTTAAATGATTTGCAATGGTTTCTTTGTCACATCCAGTGTACAGTAGAGCTGTTGCAGCACAATTTTTATTTTTTTAATTTTTTTAAACAAGATGGCGGCGCATCCACACGCAGCGGCTTCTCTCACTCCCGTTAGAATGGTGTTTTCGTGTTTTTTGTCTTGTGAGTCTCAGTGTTTTTGTACGTCTTCATCGCGTCTAGCTGTCCTTAAGCGCGCATATAGTCGTGAGTTTCTGCTGGATGTCGGCAGAACCACATTTTTATAGTTAAACTCTGTGCCCACGGAAGAGCTGCGGGACCTCGGGCTGCTCTGGAGGTCTACACCATCACTTACCCCCACTACTGCATCTCGCCCACAGCGGAGGCGCCACAAGCGGCGTGAGAGGAAGCAGAAGAGGGGTAAGCGCGGAGTTATCCGGGCTAGGCTCATGGCTAACCCACACAAGCCAGCTATCCCCACCATCGTACTGGCTAACGTATGCTCTTTGGACAATAAACTGGACTACATCCGATTACTACGCTCAACTCAGAAAACTGTAAGAGACTGTTGTGTTTTTGTATTCACGGAAACATGGCTTAGCAACAGCTTTCCAGACGGCGCTATTCAGCTCGATCAGCTGACATGCTATCGAGCGGACAGAGCTCTTGTCGCGGGAGGTAAAACCCGCGGCAGTGGGCTCTGTGTTTACATCAATGACGCGTGGTGCCGCGATGCTGTTGTGATCTGCAAACAAGGCTCGCCCCTGGTGTAGTTTATGATCATTAAGTGCTGGCCGTTCTATCTACCGAGGGAATATACAGCCATACTGCTCGTTGCTGTATACATTCCTCCGAACTCCAACAACAGTAACAGGAACGATGCACTAAATGAACTGTACCAGCACATCAGTGAGTACCAGACCGCCCACCCTGATGCTTTTCTCATCATAGCTGGGAAATTTCAACCATGCAGACTTAAAGATCATCTATTTTCAGTGTCCACTTTTCTTTTCTACACAATCACCATGTTTTTAGTGTCACATCGTATCTACACTGGACGCGACAAAGCATTGCAAATCATTTTAGCATTGTGTCAGCCTACGTTATAAATAGAATGAGACAGCAGTTTACTGTCGGGATTTCTCGTGTTGCACCGCATCCAAAACAGCATCACTGATTATAACTAGTTCTATTGTATTTTATTGCGTCGCACCGATCACGTCCGGTGTAGACACGATGTAAGTTAATGTAGCTTTCTGATGCTGCAAAAAATAACACCTTAATATTTAAAATTGTTAACTAGCTCTATTGCCTTTTGATTGATCTTAGTTATAAATCCACTCATTTCCTTCCTTCTTATTGAAAAACACATTGAGACAGTTTTTAAACAATTCAAGGTCAAACAGTTGTTTTACAGCCACTGTAACACACCAGTCATTTAATTTGTTAACATATCTATAGCTAAGCGTGAAGTCTGTGCCAATACATAAATGACTGTGTCGTCTGCATATAACTGACATTTAGTTTGCTTACAACAATTTGGTAAATCATTGACATATAAGGAAAACAACAATGGACCCAGAATTGACCCTTGAGGGAGACTCATCTCATTATTTCGTAAAGCTGATCTTGAATTATTTATTTTAACACATTGATCGCGAGATTCTAAATATAATCTAAACCAATTTATTGCCTGCTGAGAGAAGCTAAACAAATTTAATTTATGTAGGAGAATTTCATGATTCACGGTATCAAATGCCTTTTTGAGATCCTAAAACACTGTGCCTACTACATTGCCATTATCTAAAGCTCCCTTAATAAATTCTGTGAGAAAGCAGTTTGCCATTTCTGTTGAATACTTAGGCCTAAAACCAAACTATTTAGAGTGAAGTAGATCATGTTTTTCTAGATAGCTAATAAGTTATTCAGATACCAACTTTTCCAAAATTTTAGAGATTACAGGGAGTATAGAAATTGGTCTATAATTCTGAACCTCATCAACTGATCCTGCCTTAAAAATTGGAGTTATAATAGAATAATTATAAAAAGTCTAGAAAGTTATGTTTTTTTTTTTTTTTTTTTTTTTTTTTAAGAACCAAAAGGTTCTTCTTTGAAGAAACTTTTAAGCACCTTTATTTTTAAGAGTGTATGTTTTTCACACT
The DNA here is from genome assembly GCF_018340385.1 of Cyprinus carpio. NCBI lineage: Eukaryota > Metazoa > Chordata > Actinopteri > Cypriniformes > Cyprinidae > Cyprinus > Cyprinus carpio. Next base: position 10,715,746 of record NC_056589.1, read on the forward strand.
TTCTGTGTTTAATTAGTAAAATGCAATTTTATAAGACGAGTTGAATCATGTAGACAATAGGTTAAAGCAACACTATGTAACTTTTTCTGTTCAAAATTTGCAAAATGTATATAATGAGCGAGTAATCTTAAATTAATCTAAACAAAAGTGCCTTTTTGTCTTATCCCAAATCATTACGGTACATTTATAATAAGTGATTATTTGTTGACTATTGTTGCCTGTCCGGGTCGTCACCGCTGTGGAGTAACACATACCTTCGTGAATCGCCATAGACAAACTTGGAGAAGTAGCTCCGGTTAGAATGTTCTTCCATGGGATGCGTGCAGTTCTGTTTATTAACTGCTAGAGCACCAAAATTTACATAGTGTTGCTTTAAGTAAAAATATTAATATGCAATAGCACATAAATATAGCAAAATGCTCCTCTTTATAGTTGTTTTTTTAGCTGACTGATGAGCTTATGGACATCGGATGGTTATTCTGAGGTAAATTTATATTACGTTGCAATGTTTACAAGCTTTACACGTTTTCCGCAGACACTAAATGAGCTTTTACATGAGACATTTCAGTAAGTTGTACTGTAGGCTCTCTTATAAAATAGCCTACCTTTTGATGTTAATTCATGTTCATTATGTACTATAGTAGTAAAGAGAAAGATTAAATGGGTTACTTGCCGCTTGAACTGAGGCGCTTAAGCGAACGCGCCTGCCGCATTAAAGAATGCCATGTTAAAACTGTATTTATTGTTTGTATTTCATTATGAATTTTGAATAATTTTAAAGCTCATACTTTGTTTATTAAAAAGTAACAAAGCACAAAGCTTTTTGCGATTACTGGACGGCAAGTGCGATTCAAATAATGAAGTTCATGCATTAACAGAACAGCATAGACCTAAGATCTTGTTAAGAAGAAGCCATATTAGTAATGATTATAAACAAGAATTGTTAACTAAAGGTCGACTGATTGATCAGCCGATTTTGGGCATTTTTAAATTAATCGGCATCGCCCGACTGTGCTGCAAATTAGGCTGATTCATAGGCAGGCGCACCGGCGGGCAGCTAAAGTGTTGTTGCAGAACTCCCTCTGAGGCTGCGTGAGAGACGGAGCAGCTCACACTCTGCAGCAGCGGCTTGTTCACACACAGCTTCAGCTAATGGCAGAGCAAAACAGCCAGTTTGGGAATTACGTTTTACCCTACTAGAATTGATGCCAGAAAGTTATCATATTCATAAGTGCAACAAGTCATTTGCATGTAAAAGTAGAAACGCGTTCAATTCAGACGAAACTTTTGTGCTGATTTTTGTGCATGTTAACTTACCTCATGAAATGTGTGTGTAGGTCCGACAAAATCCTCCAGGATGTTATTATTATTATTATTATTATAAACCTCTTATTCTGAGGTCATCTTAGCCACCAGATCCAGTCTGTCTCCAGATCAGAGGGTCACTGCAGTCACCCGGATCCAGTACGTATCCAGCCCAGATGGTGGATCAGCACCTAGAAAGGACCTCTACAGCCCTGAAAGACAGCAGAGACCAGGACAACTAGATGAGCCGCAGAGACAGATCCCCTGTAAAGACCTTGTCTCAGATGACCACTGGGACAAGTCCACAGGAAACAGATGATTCTTCTGCACAATCTGACTTTGTTGCAGCCTGGAATTGAACTGCTGGTTTTGTCTGGCCAGAGGAGAACCCCCTGACTGAGCCTGGTTTCTCCCAAGGTTTTTTCTTCATTCTGTCACCGATGGAGTTTTGGTTCCTTGCCGCTGTCGCCTCTGGCTTGCTTAGTTGGGGACACTTCATTTACAGCAATATCGTTTACTTGATTGCAAATGATTGCACAGATACTATTTAAACTGAACTGAGATAAATGACATCACTGAATTCAATGATGAACTGCCTTTAACTGTCATTTTGCATTATTGACACACTGTTTTCCTAATTAATTTTGTTCAGTTGCTTTGACACAATCTTTTTTGTTTAAAGCGCTTTATAAATAAAGGTGACTTTACTTAACTTGACTTGACTATGTCATCGCTCATGGCCAGTGCACTCTTAAGCAGTTAGGAGCAGCAGGCTGTGTAATATGTGTAAAATCTTTTATTTTTGTTATCCCTATGGCCATCTCACTTATAGCATTGTCCATGTGTTTCCTATACATTAAGTTATTTATGATGGCTCGTCACTATATCAAAACCGCCACAAATAGTTTTTCCAAAAGGCTTATACTTAGTTGAATAAAATGAGTGCTTCAGTGTTTCAGAATTAAAATGCAGTGCAGGTGTTTTTATATGAATGTATCTTTGAAAAGAACCGACTGTCTTCAGAAAAGCTTTGATGTCATTTTCATTTCGTCTTTGCCTTAACAGGGGCGTGTCTAGAGCATTTTAAATGGGGTGGACAGTCTGGGGCACTGGCTCAAAAGAGGGTGGCCGGGGGGGTTATGGTTTGCGGCACTATGTATGTTAAAATACATCGTGTATACACTCACTAAACAAAGAGTGACAGCTTTTTAAGTGGTAAAGAGCACTCTTTGCAAGCTTTCTAGTCTATGATCCATTAAAAGGTAGAACTTTGTTTTTCAGCCACACACACGTTTCAAAGATTCGGGAATGACATCTGCATATTTATGTGGGATTCACTCTTGAAGTAGCAGTGATTGACACAATGATGACCAAAGCAATAGACGGGATGTGAAAATGGGCATTAAGACTAGAGCGCCCTCACTAATTTTAGAAGCACCCTCAGGGATTATTTCTGGAACCTGGTTAATACGCTTTTATTGCAAAACTATATACAAAAACAACAAAATACAAATGCACTTAATAAAACAATTGAATAAATGCATATTTATAAGTTAAACACCTAACTAAAATAAGTAGGCTATTAATAAAATAAATGACTAAAGAAGGCTGACTATAATCAGCTTGCTTCCATTTAATGAGATAAGCCTACTCCTTATCTGAATTAGAAAAAAGGCGCTTCTAGCTTCAGTGATGCAAGAACATTTGAGCATACACGTAATCTCTGAGCAAAAGCAGAGCCTATTCATAAAAGAACAATGTATATTTAAAAGCACACATCCAGTTTTGTGTGAGTGAAGGAAATCCACTTGCGAGTGGAGATTCGTGCTCACGCATTACATGGATCACGTAACATTATGCGCTCTCGATATCTGTCAAATATCACGCTATAGAAACCGCCTAAAATTAAGTATAAAGAGGAGAAGAAAGCGGCCCTAGGCAGCTACACATGCCAGGATCCGCCACTGCCAGATGCAGTTTACAAGTCTATTGCAAGACATCTGGTGGGGGTGGGGGGGAGACACCTGGGGTGGCCAGCCAAATTTCAGGGGGGGCCGGTGCCACCCCTGGCCACCACGTAGACACGCCTCTGTGCCTTAATGCCTGATAAAGTAGCGTTTGTGAGCAGTACTTATTTGATTACAGCCATTACCGGAGAAACCACTATATCTCCACTCCAACAGCTATTCCTGCTGGGAGATAATAAATTTGCAGTCTGTGCAAATTAATTACTTAAAAATTAAAACTGACAGACACCCAGCTGGTGTCTGTCAGTAAACAAAAAGCGTGCTTCAGAACTGTTTTGAGAAGGTGCTTAAGTTTTGAGCCATGTATTATTACTCTAAATTGTGCTACTACTACTATTACTATCTTGTACCCTGCAATAATAATTTGCTCAAACTCACTTTTATGAGATGAATGAAAAAAAAATAGAAAGTCAGCCAAACATATCGGGCAAAAAACAAAAAACATTGTTCAAGTTGTGCATGAAATAGATGCTGCTTTTCCTCACTTTCACTTCTAACATCTCTGTCATTTCTCTCTCTCTTGCGCTGTATAACTGGGCTATGTTTAGCAGGTGTGTATCAGTTCTGCTGCGCGGCAGAGATGAGGACTCTAAAACTTTGATGCGCATCGTCTCAGTTTAATATGTGAACATAGCAAATGATGTGATCGCAAAACAATCAGAAAAAAAAAGTTGCACGTTTTTACATTTACATTTATACATATAGCAGACACTTTTATCCAAAGTGACTTACAGTGCATTCAGGCTAACTTTTTTTACCTAACGTGTGTTCCCTGGGAATCGAACTCACAACCTTTTGCGCTGCTAATGCAATGCTCTACACTGAGCCACAGGAACACCAGTTATAATATGTAAATACATAGGCCTAGTCCTCAGCAAAAATTTGCTATTTACTCGCAATTTAATATTTTTGGTCGCAAATACGTCCGCCCTGATTCAGCTCTGCCAATTGCACAGAATGGCTGGCAGCTAGGGGTGTGCAATACTGACAACAAATTAGATCTCTATTTTCTGCGATTTTATCAAGAACAATAACATAACCTATTTTTACTTCACTTAAAACCAGAGGACTACAGTGGACAGCTGACTCCTAAAATTTTTTATATTCTTCATATTCTGTGTGGCGGTCAGTTCACAGCAGTGACAGAAATTAATCTTTTCCAATAAGTTGAAATTGATTTTTACCTTTTATGGTCATATTTACCTTAAAGAATTTTTTTTTTTCTAAAAGTGTTCATTATCATTTGAGTCAAATTCTTATATTTAATTGGTCAATTATAATAAGGCATTTGGGCTGTTATCAAGCAAATGAAAGTATCAATCAACAAAATTCATCATTGCAATGCAGAGGAAACACAGAAGCTGCATCTGAAATGGCATTTACACACGGATGATTAATGCAGGACATAAATGCTTTAACCTGCAGTTTGTAAAGAACAGTCCAATGAAGGCGAGTGTAGTTAGAACCCAAGTGCAGTATATTTACAGAAGTGAAATCTAAAACATTAAAACATAATCCAGACAAGAAACAAAGACTTGACATGACTTGAACAGACTTGACGAGGCATGAAACAGACTTGACAGAAACAGACTAGACTCACCAACAGCAGGTTACAACATTAATACACGACAAGGCACAATGGAAAAAACCTGACTACTTATAACAGACAAAGATGGACACATGACAAGAACAAACCAATGGGGAACAAGGCACATGACTAAAACAACCAATGAGTAAACAAAACTGATAATCCCATGACAAGACAATAAACCAATCAGAACAAGACACAAAGAACAAGAGGAACCAATAGCAAGACGACAAGAGGGCAAGGGAAGCATGACACAAACAGCATAAATCAAAGTACAAAATAACCCCAAAACAGACATTATATCCCCCCCTCTAAGGGCTGCTCCAGACACCTAAACAAACAAAACCCAAAAAGTCCAGGAGGGTGGTGGAGTGGGGGAGGAACAGACCATGGACCAGAGAGGGACCTGGGCAGTGGAGCAGTGACAGACCATGGAACAGAGGAGGACCAGGGCTGTGGAGCAGTAACAGACCATGAAGCAGAGGGGGACCTGGGCCATGGAGCAGATCCAGAGCAGTATGGATCCATGGCGGAGCAGGCCTAGCGGGGAGCCATGGCGGAGCAGATACATGGACAGACCACATCATGGATGGCCTCTGTGGCTGTGACAGGACAGACAGTGAGTTCGTGAACGGCCTCCGTGGCCGTGACAGGACAGGCAGACAGTTCGTGGACTGCCTCAGTGGCCGTGACAGGACAGGCAGAGAGTTTGTAGACGGCCTCCTTGGCCGTGACAGGACAGGCAGAGAGTTCGTGGACGACCTCCTTGGCCGTGACAGGACAGACAGAGAGTTTGTGGATGGCCTCCTTGGCCATGACAAGACAGACAGAAAGTTTGTGGATGGCCTCCTTGGCCGTGACAGGACAGGCAGAGAGTTCAAAGGTGGGCGCCACCACCTTGGGAGGTGCTGCAACGGAAGCCGCCTCCTCTGGAGATTCTGCAGTGGATGCCGGCGCCTCTGGGGGCACTGGAGTGAGTTCATAGTCAGAAGCAGCCTCAGGAGCAGACTTGTGGACAGGAGAGATCTCTGGAGCACAGTGTGCAGCCCACACGCTCAAAATGGCGACTGCCATTACAGAAAGCACTGAGGCCACGGGAACAGTCTCTGTGACAGCCATGACATGGGGAGACTCAGGCTTGGCCGGGGACTCAGGCGTGGCGGCCATCTTGTGACGAGACCCTGGAGTGGCAGCCATGTCGTGACGAGACCTTGGAATGGTGGCCATGTCGTGATGAGGCTCTGGAATGGCGGCCATGTCGTGACGATGCTTTGGATGATCAGCTGCGACATGGTGAGACTCTGGATGATCAGTTGAGACATGACATGACGAGACTCTAGAAGGGTGGCCATTTTATAGAGAGACACTTGTGTGGAAGCCAGCTTACAATGGAGCTCTTGAATGGCGGCCATGTTATGAAGAATCTCTTGAGTGACCGCCTTGATGTCAGCAGGCTCTGGCTTGGCAGACGTGACGTGAACAAACCCTGTGGTAGCAGACATGATGTTAGCGGACTCTATCTTGACAAACATAATTTAAACACACTATAACTTGATAAACATGACATAACTTAAATGTGACTAAAATGCAAGTGGTGAGCAGGTCCTGGAGTAGCAGGCATGATGTTAGCAGGCCTTGGCATAGCAGGCATGACGTGAGCAGACTCTGGCCTGGCAGGCATGATGTTAGCCACTCCAGATATGACGGTTGGGGTGTGAAGATGATCTGGTTTGGTGGATACTGTAGAATAGTGGCATTCCTCATCTGCAATCCCCACAGTAAAAGCAGAGCCACTCATCCTCAAAGCAAATTTAATGTATTGTTCAAGAGAAAAATATATTTGAGGGCAATGTCATTAAAGTCCACCTGGTAGCACGTCACAAAATTCCTCAACATAATCCTCTATGGATCGGTTACCTTGATGTAGTCCAAGGAGGGCAACTGCTGGGTTCATGATTGGTCGTGTATTCTGTAATGATTCCACTGAAGGTGAGCGTAGTGAGAACCCAAGTGCAGTTTATTTACAGAAGTGAAATCCAAAACATCCAAACATAATCCAGACAAGAAACAAAGACTTGACTTGACCAGACTTGACTTGACTTGAACAGACTTGACTTGACAAGGCATGAAACAGGCTTGACAGAAACAGACTAGACTCACCAACAGCAGGTTACAACATTAATACATGACAAGGCACAATGGAAAAAAACCTGACTACTTATAACAGACAAAGATGGACACATGACAAGACCAAAAGAACATGAAACAAAACCCCAAAACAGATATTACACAGTTATACATGCATAAATAGTATTTTAATATTGTAAACATAAAACGTTGAACACTGATATTTAAAATTTTTTGAAACTTTAAATGTGAAATTAAAACCGCCAGCAAGTGGCAGCAAGTCACTGTTAATAAGTGAGTCATTGCGATTGAACCAAATCATTTAAGGAATGTCTCTTAATATTCACTTCTTGTTTATTGAACAGTTGTATAAAATCAATATCACATTTGTAATCATGCTGATTTTTGAACAGCACTCTTCTTATGATATTGATTAACTAAATGTAATGATATAAAGGCCCATGAATTTTGTGATGCATTTAAATAGACTGAATCATGCAGTGAAAGATCACACTCTAAATGTGCACCAAACTAATCTAACCTAACAGACTTCATGTCATGTATGCATGCACTCTCTGTAGGTGTCATGATCCAGTCACTGAACTTCCGTTTGTTCGCCACCAGAGGTCATCATCCACAACACAGACTCTCACACTACACAGTACATCCTGGACTACATTTCCCATGCTCCATTCACCAATCACATTCACTTGATAACAATCCCACCATGTACCTGAGACCAATCACACACACAGCACAATCATCAGACACGCTTTATAAGCATTGGACTTCCCCTCACACACTGCCGAGTATTGCACATATCCCTCTCCTTGTGATAGCTGTGATACCAAGCCATTCCGTGTTTGTTTTCATAGTCTTGTTTTCATAGTCTTGTTTCAGTTTATAATTTTCATAGTCTTGTCAGTTTATTGTTTTCATAGTCTAGTCTTTTACTTGCTCTGCCCTCCTTCTCATGTTTTGACCCATTTGCTCTGGTTACTGGATTACCCCTCTTGTCTACCCCCTTTGGATATTGTTCGCTCATCGAAGACCCACACTTGCACTAGGATTATTCCTGTGTCTTGCTCTCTATATACCTGTTTGCCATTGTTTGACCCATGCCGGTTATGACCACATCTCTCTCATTCTAATAAAAGCTCGCACATGGATCTGCACGTCTCACGAGTCAGCCCCGTTACAGAAGATGTATTGTGTTTGGATTTTGCAATACTCTAATGTCAAACCACACATCGTAAAACAACAATTACAAAATGTGTAGATTCGGTGGCGAACGCTGTTACCTGCAAACTCTGTTCCACGCGCTTTACAGTGAATGCAGTGCATAGAGCCATTTTCTTAGCAGAGCCACTCTAAATATTTCAACCACTCTCTCCAGAAACTGTACGCCTTCTATTCGGCTGGTGGATCAACATTCATCACATGATCGCTATCAAAATCACCATCATCTTTAACTTTATTAATTTCACAAAAGAAATCTATATGTTTAATTTTTTTCTATCTCTCTCTTCTTCAGCCCTTTACATTTACCCCCGGGGTAGTTAGCTCCCTGTCACCTGACAGCGGAAAGCAGTGACTGGGTGACAGCTAATATTAACCAATCTAAAATCTACATTAAAGTTAAGAATGTAAAGATGAATTTTAATTGGTTATGTAGCCAAACGTTTCTTAGAACGGCAGACAGGTCACCGTATCAACTATCAGGAGGCACATACTCCACATACGTTTTTAGAGAAATGAAAACAGGTCGCACGACAACAATTATATGCACTTGCACAAATGCTCCCAAATATATTTTGAAGTCGCACAAATTAAACTTCGGGAGCATATGCGACCAAAATGGTTGCAATTTCGAGCCTAGTGTGATCAGATCGTTTCTCAGTGGTAAGTTTAAACTTTGTATGTGGTACTTATACTCGACCCCCAGGACCACTAGGTAACTTTTTGGATGAATTAGATGTGCTGCTCTCAACCTTTCCTGAGGATGGTACTCCCCTAGTTATGCTTGGAGATTTCAACATCCACCTAGATAAACCTCTATCTGCTGATTTCCACACTCTGCTTGCCTCTTTTGATCTCAACCGAGTGTCAACTACTGCTACTCACAAATCAGGCAACCAACTGGACCTTATTTACACACGACACTGCTCCACTAATCATGTACTGGTTACTCCACTTCACACCTCAGATCACTTCCTCCTCACTCTTAACCTCAACATGGTTCCTGAGACATCACTTACCCCTCCACATGTCATCTTTCGACATAACCTACGCTCACTCTCACCCTCCGGGCTATCTGCAATGGTTTCATCTTTGCTTCCTTCCCCTAAACTATTAGCATCTTTTGATGCTAACAGTGCTACTGATACTTTCTGCACCACTCTTACATCTTGTTTAGACACTGTTTGCCCCTTGTCTTCCAGGCCAGCCCGTACCACCCCTTCAGCCCCTTGGTTATCTGATGTTCTACGCGAACATCGTTCTAAGCTTAGAGCTGCTGAAAGGGGGTGGTGCAAATCCAAAAATACTACTGACCTTAATGTGTATCAGTCACTCCTCTCTTCCTTTTCTGCTAATGTCTCCACTGCTAAAAGGACATACTACCATAACAAAATTAACAATCCGTCTAACTCTCGCATGCTTTTAAAAACATTTTCCTCGCTCCTTTGTCCTCCTCCTCCCCCTCCTGCTTCATCTCTAATAGCTGACGACTTTGCCACGTTTTTCATTAATAAAATTAAAAGCATCAGTGCACAATTTTCCACACCACAATCCATCAAGCACATCTCAACTGCAAACATACACTCATTCACATCCTTCTCTTCACTCTCTGAAGCAGAAGTCTCCAAACTCATCCTTTCTAATCATCCTACTACTTGTCCGCTTGATCCTATTCCATCTCATCTCCTTCAAGCCATTTCTCCTGCAGTTGTACCTGCACTCACTCACATCATTAACATATACATCCACACTGGTGTTTTCCCCTCATCATTTAGACAGGCTCGTATAACTCCATTACTTAAGAAACCCACCCTCAACCCATCTCTTTTACAGACCAGTTTCCCTTCTTCCTTTCATTGCAAAAACACTTGATCGAGCTGTATTCAACCAAGTCTCTACCTTTCTCACACAGAACAACCTCCTTGACAGCAACCAATCTGGCTTCAGAAGTGGACATTCAAATGAGACTGCCTTGCTCTCAGTTGTTGAAGCCCTAAGACTGGCAAGAGCGGAATCCAAATCTTCAATACTTATCTTGCTTGATCTATCTGCTGATTTTGACATGGTTAATCACCAGATCCTCCTGTCAACCCTACTGACAAAGGGCATCTCAGGAACCTCACTCCAGTGGTTTGAGTCTTACCTATCAGATAGGTCCTTCAAAGTATCTTGGAGAGGTGAGATGTCCAAGTCGCAACATCTAACTACAGGGGTGCCTCAGGGCTCAGTTCTTTGACCACTTCTCTTCTCTGTCTACATGGCATCATTAGGTTCTGTCCTTCAGAAACATGGCTTTTTATACCACTGCTATGCTGATGACACTCAACTCTACCTCTCAATCCATCCTGATGATCCGACGGTAACTGCTCGCATCTCTGCTTGTCTAAAACAGACATTTCTTGCTGGATGAAGGACCATCACCTTCAACTCAACCTTGCCAAGACAGAACTGCTTGTGGTTCCAGCAAACTCTTCGTTTCATCACAATTTCACCATCAAGTTAGGCACATCAACCATAACTCCTTCAAAAACAGCCAGAAAAACCTTGGAGTTATGATTGATGATCAGCTAACTTTCTCAGACCACATTGCTAAAACTGTCCGGTCCTGCAGATTTGCTTTATTCAACATTAAGAAGATCAGGCCCTTTCTTTCGGAACATGCTGCACAACTCCTTGTTCAAGCTCTTGTTCTGTCCAGGTTAGACTATTGCAACGCTCTCTTGGCAGGTCTTCCAGCCAGTTCTATCAAACCTTTACAATTAATCCAGAACGCGGCAGCAAGATTAATTTTTAATGAGCCGAAAAAAATACACGTCACACCTCTACTTATCAATTTGCACTGGCTACCAATAGCTGCTCGCATAAAATGCAAGGCATTGATGTTTGCATACAAAACCACCACTGGCTCTGCACCCCTTTACCTAAATTCACTACTTCAGACTTATGTGCCCTCTAGAAGCTTGCATTCTGCAAGTGAATGTCGCTTGATTTTGCCATCCCAAAGAAGCACAAAGTCACTTTTACGGACTTTGAAATTAAATGTTCCCTCCTGGTGGAATGACCTGCCCAACTCAATCCGAGAATCAAACTCCTAATTAGCATGCATTCAGTGCATTAAAACAAATCTCTTAAATCTTTATTTGACCCTCTAAATTTTGCACTCACTATTCTAAATCTATTTTAAAAAAAAATAAAAAATCGAACTACCTTCCTAATCTTTTTGTATTCTATCTATTTTCTTTTCATTTATTATACAATTATAAAAAAAGACCTCTAACACTAGCTTGCTCTATTCTTTTTCTATTCTATCTGTTTTCTTTTTATTTATTTTATTATTTAAAAGCCATTGCTATGTATACTGCGTTTAGCTAATTGAGACTTGTTATAGCACTTATATATCATTGCTCTTTTGTTGTTTTTGATTGCTTCCATTGTCCTCATTTGTAAGTCGCTTTGGATAAAAGCGTCTGCTAAATGACTAAATGTAAATGTAAATGTACTTTTACATGATATGATAGTGGTTTTATTGCATTCATTATCATGATTTACTTATTTGATAGGGGTGCTCTGATCAGGATTTTTGAGGCCTATCACCGATACTGATCTTTTTAAAGCCTTCTTTTTATCATGTAGAATTATTTATAGTGATGATCCAATCAAGATTTTTGGACATTTGTTCAGGGCCTGAAATTCATTTTTGAAAATGAATTCCTCTCTTTAGGTGAATCTTGTGAAAGAGGTGGAGGGAGCAATTTTTTCAAAAATATATATTTATCTTACCTAAATGTTTGATTATGCCCTGTATTTTTGTTTTTACAATCGTGTAATTGTTGCACAATCGCTTACACAGCGCAAGCCTGATTTTGTGAGCTGTATGTGAGGTTCACACATACTTTGTTTGCAGTGCATATGTAGTCCATGTACAGAAGCAGCACGGAATTGTGCTTTCACACAGGAGTCTGCTCCTGATCCATGGCTGTTTACCACACACACAACATTGATCCATTATTTTGATTTTAAATCCAAACATTGTTACTTAAACATTGTTACTTTTTCAACATTGTGATTTTTTTAAAACAGTACAGCAATACAAACTTTCATCAGTTATTCAATGCTTTTTACTTTTGCATTTACTTTTAGATTTATAGATTGTTGCTAAAACATTTACTTTTCTTAAGTTATCACAAACATTCTAAATTAAAACTTACCATTGACATAAACAGTCAGCTCTACTGCCTTTTCTTTTGCATGTAAATCTTTATTACAAGCAATCCTGCCATTCATAAAGAACTTTAAGAACTTTAAAGGGATACTCCACCCCAAAATTTACATTTTGTCATTAATCACATGGGGGTACCATGTCGTTCCAAACCCATAAAAGCTCCGTTCGTCTTCGGAACACAATTTAAGATATTTTGGATGAAAACCTGGAGGCTTGAGACTGTCCCATAGACTGCCAAGTAAATAGCAGTATCAAGGTCCATAAAAGGTATGAAAGTCATCGTCAGAATACTCCATCTGCCATCAGACATGCAATCTGGGTTATATGGAGCGAGGGGAACAGTTTTTGTAAGCAAAGAAAACAAAAATAACGACTTTATTAAATAATTCCTTTGTCAAAGGTCTCCTCTGTGTCTCCATATCACCGTATGCTGTGTATGTCATCCGCGCCACAAGGATGCGCTGTTAATACATGTATTTACCTTTGATTTGAAATGAACAGAACATCCTTGTGGCATGGATGACACAGAAGAGCATACATAGCATACAGTGATATGAAGAGACACAGAGGAGACCGTTGACAAATGAATTATTGAATAAAGTCATTATTTTTGTATTTGTATTTAAAATATCCCTTTAAAATTATTGCCTTGCTTATCTAAAAGTGCTCTTTTCCTTTAAACCTAGCAAAAAAAAAAAAACCATAGTCTACGTTTTGACTTTAATTATATGCATTTATGGTGTAATTACTACATTTTTGTTTCAATGCATGTTCATATTTACCGAAGAATGGTTTAAACACTGGCAAGAATTAAAAAGAAAAAATGCAATTTATAAACTAGGGCAGTTGTGGTCTAATGGTTAGAGAGTTGGACTTGTAACCCGAATGTCGAAGGTTCGAGTCTCGGTACTGGCAGGAGTTGTAGGTGGGAGGGAGTGAATGAACAGTGCCGGGGCGTCACTAGGCCCTTTTTAGGGGGGCTTCATAGATTGCTAATGCTATGATATTACATCTGCATCGGTGCAGTTCTTTGTCATAAATGCATTGCAGTTTACATAATGTAATGTTACTGGAGCATTGGGAGCACACGGGACGGCTCGGTTTCTTATCCAATACCAATACGTTTCGCTGCGTTCACCTTCAGCCCTTGTGTGATAGTTGTTTTTTATTCCTACAAAAATGAAGTGATTAACACCCTTGAAAACATACTTTAGATTCAGAAAACGATCATGATTTATTTTGATTTACTTTTTACAATTACAGACATATTATAATGTACTTTGACATTACATTATGCAGCCATGCACAGAAATGACACACATCATTGTCTGAAAGCACTAGATGGCCCAGAGAGAGAATGTGGAGTTATTTTGTTTTGTATTATTAAATATAGTTTTGTATTAAGTAATAATGAATCAGGAGGAGTGTCATGATACATAAATTAGAGTAAGCGTAAAGTAAAGGGATTTTTGATTTTCTTGTTTTATACTATTTATACTAGATTTGTACTTGATTTATAGAAGTGGCAAATTGATAATTCATGTTGTTATTTTTAATAAATAGAAATAAATATAGAACAGATAAATCATATTGCCAATAGACAATTACATTAATACATGGTTTGTCTATATTCTTAATGAATATTAGCTGGTTAGTTAAAATACTTAAAATGACATCAATTTTCATGGGGTGACTTTATCATTTATTGATTATAAAGGCTAAAAAGCTAAAAAACTAAAATAATTTATATTTCATTGTAGATGGATATACGACATTTTTTCTTGTCGTGCGGGAGTAGGTCTGCAAATGAGCAACAGTCAGGTGAGAATAGAACGTAGACAGCCTCTCACACACACACTACCACTGTGTTCCCAAGATTCATTTCAGTCATTGAACCCTGACATTGTTTTAATTGTCTGCCAATTTCCCTGTACATTTTATAAGAAAAAGCAGTGGTATCGTCAAAGGATAAACACAAATGTCCTGACTCCTGACATCATTGACACTCAACAAGAAATTATTAACTGTCTTTCAGTCAACTGAACTGAATTTTTTTTTTTTTTTGGTTTCTCAGAAAAGTCAGTGCAAAAAGTGAATGAAGTGGAGGCAGAGAAGATTGATGAAGGCACATCAGAGAAAGGGCAAGATCATGATCAAGGTGAGAAAGTGAACAGTTGTTTTGGATAATTTGTCTGGTCAGTTAATAAATACAAATGAAGTTGAGATTTCTTTAGTTACCAAACTATATTTACGTGATTGTCACAGTACAGGGACAGAGAGAGCATGAAGAAGAGGAAGACATGAGTCAGGAGAGAGAGGACAGACATACAGAGAAACAAATGTCAGATGAAGCACAGACAGCAGCTGCACCTTTAGATCAGTGTGACTTAGGTGAAAAGGACACAGGCCCAAAACAGGCAAAATTACACTATTATCCCCAGGAGAACTTTGGCTTACAAAAAAGATCATTCCAGCCAAGCTGGTTTCAAACATTTGCTTGGCTTGAGTACTCACAGAAGACAGATTCTGCCTACTGCTTTGCTTGCCATGTCTTTGGTAAAAACTTGAAGCATGATATATTTGTGAGTAGTGGATACAATAGTAGTGTACAGTGAATGAATCAGGAGGTCTTCATTGTAAAAAAAAAAAAAAAAAAAAATCAACATTCCCTATTTTCTAGTGGTCACATCCAATAATTATTTTTTTATTACAGTGTTGTATATGGCTCAGTCAGTACTCCTACTCCCATATATGAAATACAGGGAATACAATGGAATAGTGGATTGCAGTAAGGTTAGTAGCATACCACCCTACCCTATAATAGTCAAATAATATTTTTTTAATCATACCCTTATTGGGGGCTGAGCCCCCCTAAAATCAAAATCCTAGAAACGCCCCTGAACAGTGCTCTCTTTCACCCTCAATACCCATGGCTGAATTGCCCTTGAGCAAGACACTGAACCCCCAGTTGCTCCCCAGGCGCTGGATATATAGCTGCCCACTGCTCCGGGTGTGTGTTCACAGTGTGTTCACTTCTCACTGCTGTGTGTGTGCAATTGGATGGGTTAAATTCCGAGTATGGGTTACCATACTTGGCAAATGTCACGACTTTCGACTTTTTTGACTTTAGTGATGATGTGACACTGCCTCGATAGTGCAAGTGAAAATTCCTGTGATGAGTGTGCAGAATGCAGAACTCGCTTATAGTGCAGACGCAATGTGATTTGAAGCCATTTCCATTTTGAGATAGCGCGCAGTGATTCATTCACTCAGTTTGTGAAATTATGTCTCTCAGAAACTTTTTCAGATTACTTTATCAGTTATTTAATGAAGAAATATGAATCGTACCTCACCTAAAGTATTATAAGTTTTTCATCCATGCTGGACAGAGACTGAGATGGTGCCACTGCATATCATGCCAAACATCTCACGGCAGACGCGTCATCAGCTTGAGATCCGTTTAATGAGATCGGCCTTTTTAGAGACCGCGATCAAATCCCAAAGAGATTATCAGCCGATTGTGATCGGTAGACGATCAATCGGAGCACCCCGATTATTTGAGGTGCACATGTGGGGACTGTGTTAGAATGCCCAGTGAGGCTGAAGGTCTTCTCAACATGATGTAAAAACATTAACTTGTAGAAGAGTTTGTGGGCAGGTCAGAGTGTTCGTATTTTGCAGGCAGGAGGGGATTATAGAAATGTGTTACCTTGTGACGCATATAGGTAACAGGCAGAAGATTTGAAATTATGACGACTCTTTAAGGCTGTTCAGAGTCGACTCTTTCCTTTGAGAGACAATATCTTAATTATGCACTTTTTTGATTAACAACTTTGCAGACTGTTTACATTGAAGGATATCTACGTTACAAACTGCAAAAAAAATACATTTTTTGAAAACCCATGACCTGCTCTTAATGTCTGTTTGAAAATTAGCTTTGACCTTTTTCAGAGATGTGAGCTCCACGGTATCAGCGGCCATTCAGTGCTAATGAACCCATCGAGAGCAGCCTTACCTCAGCCAGATCTTCTGGAATTTGCCACTGGCTCTGATGTCTCTGTAGTGGTTAAACAAGAGATAATTAATTTTGGGTAAATTTAACGAGTAGTTTTATTAAGGACTGGGTATCGAGTTTGATACTTTTTAGGCACCATATGAATTGCCTCGATACTGTTGAGTATCGAAACATGTCTTGTCGTTCGGTACTAAATTTCAATACCTAAGGGGTTAATCTCGTCGACGTCAGTGAGCCAGTAAGCGTGCAGCATGTGTAACCTGAGACTTTTGCGTGTGCACACATTTTCAATTTCTGGTGTAGGTATTTTACATTAGTATTATTTTACTGACAAATGTCGAGAGTGAACTGTTGTAGCGCGAAACTGCATTAATATGATGTGCGAGCGCAAATCTCTCCGCTCACACGCGTATTTCCTTTGCTCTCGCACAAAACTGGATGCACGCTCGCAGATATACGCTGCTCTCAGCCAGAAAGTTTGCGTGCACTTAAAACGTGTCCGTTGTAATTGCGAATCTCTACTCTCACTCAAAGTGTGCGTGTCAACTGTATCCTGTGCACTGGAAATGAATTATTTTTGCACCTGGACTAAACCTTGTCAAAAGTTATGAACCAATCAGACTTCCACGACTGACCAATGAAAATGTCATGTGAAATCGAATTGGCTAAGAGGGAACTGCACCTGGAATTCATATGACAATCAAACATGGATCTGCAATTTCTTTACAATTGAATAATATTTAGTCATATTAATCAAATGTAGGAATGGGGTGCTTGGATGATTTGTACAAATAAATAACCTAGTCTGTCTAACTGGTTTGTCAAACCCCTCTGACCGATTTATCTAAACAAACAAGAAAAGTATGATTCAGATTCAAGTGTTCATATATGTTGTGTACTTGAGTTGAAATATATATAAAATATTGTCTGATTTAAGACAGAACTATTGGTAACAGTTTACAATAAGATTCATTAGTTAACTTTAATTAACATGAACTAAGCATGAACAATACTTGCACATACTACAGCATTTATTAATCTTAGTTCTTGTTCATTCCAACATTTACTAATGCATTACTAAATTCAAATGTTGTGCTTGTTAGCATTAGGTAATGCACTGTGAATTAACAAACTAACAATGCATGACTAGATTTTCATTAACTAACATTTACAAAGATGAATAAATACTGTAATAAATGTATTGTTCATTGTTTGTTCATGTTAGTTCATATATTAACTAACATTAACTAATGGAACCTTATTGCAAAGTGTTACCAAACTATTAAGATCAAGGGTCAGATGCACTATTCCCTAAATAATTAAAATGTGGAATATATACGACCATATACCACCAAATGAATTTCTCATATGTCATAACATCCTTATATTCTATTGGTTTAATGAATTGGCAGACAATGTAATAATCTGTAACTGTCATATAACTGTATATTCACTGTCTTAAAGGAGAATGCCTTTGAACGTGTAGCTAATATGAATTGGGTTTACATGAAAAAAATAAATAAATCAGAACTGAAAGCAAACTCTGGATGAAAAAAAAAAAAAAAAAAAACTCCCAATAAATGTCCAAACAGAGATTCTATCACAGCAGTTATTGATTTAGATCTTGTGCATCATTTACATTTTGCATTTAAATTATAATTGATACTAAACATTATAATCATTACACAAAATTGGCATCATTGACTGAGAATTCATTGCACTGATTTTAAATTCAGTTGAGGTATCTGACATGATGACATAACCTTTATCTTTTGTATGCATGCAGTGTGTCTTAAAAACAAAGGGAACCAAAAATTGTTAACTGGGATATAGGCTATCATTTTTTTTTTTTTTTTTTTTTTTTTTACATACATTTGAGTTTGAACGCACACACAGACACACTTTGAGTGAGAAGAGAGAATTGTGATTGCAACTGACACATTTTAAGTGCACACACACTCTCTGGGCGAGAGCAACACATCAATGTACTTTCACGCTAAAAAAGTGCGCTGTCGACATTTGACAGTAAAATAATGCCATACTACATATTCCATGCTTTTGTTTTCTTTTTTCTTTTTTATTGCAGAAAGTTGGAACATACAAAATAACAAAATAAATTATAAACACACACACATATTTTTATATAATTCTGTAATGACAACCCTCGGAGGGATTGGCATGGTAGTGTACATGACAGTGTTAATGTATTTGGTCTTGGCGGAATAGATCTGCTATGCTGCTGCAGAGCAAGTAGCAAGATTAGTAACAAAATACCCTCCAACAAGCAGATCTATTGCCAAGAAATATGTAATGCTGCTGCTCCGAAGAGCCATGTGAACCGCATGTATTACTATCTGTGTGTGCCTGGGCTACCACGCCGACCGGCTTAACAATAGTGGCCTATGGCTATGTGAGCCTTGGCTACCACGCCGACTGGCTTAACAATAGTGGGCTATGACCATGTGAGCCTGGGCTACCACACCGACTGGCTTAACTCTAATTAGACACACACTATGTGTAATGTTTAATTAACAAAATGGATAAACATTGTAATCTAATAGATAAGACCCCAGCACCCACCTGAGCAAATATCATAATTTAGTTATTTGATAACTGCTGTTACTTTCTCCACTTCATCTGTCCCAATGGCAGCATAACAGCTTGTTAATTCATATTCGTGCAATGATGAGACGGACAGGAAGTTATCCGATGCATGCCATTTTACTCTGTCATACAGATAAAAAAGTTACAGTGTGCAAAACCCCTGGGTGGACTGACCTGAATGATGTTCTTTTTCCATTTCTGAATTACACAGCACAGTGAGAGCACACATTGCACAAGCAAATTTCTCTGAACTACACTACCCTGAATGCATCTCACTCAGAATTAACTGTTTTAGCAGCCGTAGATTAGGGCTGCACAATTAATCTTATTTTATTCTTAATAACTATATCCACCCTTCTCGATTAATTAAAACAATCGTCACGACTGGCCGACTCGTTATTTATTCTGAAAAAGTTATTTTTTTTTAAGCATTTGCCTTATATTGCATTGCTAACAAATCTTCACTAGAGTAGCGTTCATGCATGTGGTTGCCAGATGTGAAGAGCTTTAGTCCCCAAACTTTCTCCTTTAAAGTCCGCATGAAATCAAAATGGACTTTTTTTTTCTTTACTAGCACACATTGCTAGTCTTGATGTAAACAAATAATTTCTGCAAGTTAATCCGTGGAAAATAAAAATTGTTTGTCTTTGTAATCTTTAATCAAAATCTGAACATTTACTTCAGCTCTGGAATGGCATTCCTTTTCTGATGACATCAGTTTGACACAGGCCCGGTGCCAGAGGGCCTGCCCCCCCCACGGACATCCCTGTGCCCCCCCTTTGGACCAAGGGGGATGGTCGGACTTGAGTTTAGCGTGTATTATAGTCTTACTCACACAACTGCACTCCATCTGCCATGTGCTGCTTTATTTAACTTTATTTTTTATTTTATTTTTTTACATGCCCTTATTTGTATAGTGTATTTTATATTTAATCTGTATCTGAGGGTCTGAGAGTAACGCAATTTCAATTATCTGTATATATGTGCTGTACATGTGGAAGAATTGACAATAAAGCAGACTTGACTTGACTTGACTCGAACTGCCTGCTGTTGCTTCTGCTCACTTTTAGATGGAAAACCTGCCCATAACCTCTGTTTTCTTCGTAATAATAGCATAACGAAATAGAATTGGCAAACAATCCAGTGTATCTTCTTCTTTGAAAAGTATCAAATGATTTTACAATGCATTTTCGCAGAGGTGAGCAATGTAGCCAGTCACAGACATGTTTGTTGATTTCTAAATCGCAATGGCCAATCAGAGGTGTTTTGTCATTACTTTGTCATAGACAGCAGATGGAGTATTCTGACAACTACTTTCATACCTTTTATGGACCTTGACACTGCTATTTACTTGGCAGTCTATGGGACATTCACAGGCCTCCCAGTTTTCATCCAAATTATCTTAAATTGTTTTCAGAAGATGACCAGAACTTTTACGGGTTTGGAACGACATTGGGGGTAAGTGATTAATGACAAAATTTTCATTTTGGGGTGGAGTATCCCTTTAAGTTACATGAAAATGTCATACAGCCAATGGGCCCTATCATACACCCGGCGCAATGCGACGCAAGGCGCAAGTGTGTTTGCTAGTTTCAGTCCGGCGCCGTTCGCATTTTCCCATCCAGCACCATGTCATTTAATTAGCAAATGCATTTGCACCCATTTGTGCACCCATGGGCGTGCTGGTCTAAAAAAGAGGTGTGTTCAGGTGCATAGCTGGCGCATTGCTATTTTAAGGAGCTGAAAATAGACTGTGCCATAGACCAACTCAAACCTGGTCTAAAGTCTAAAATCAATGGCGCAATATTTTTTTGTTATTTAAAGAGCGTGTTGGTAGAAAACGCTTATTACACACAGGGATGCACATCACACAAACATGCCAAATATTAAAAACAAAAGGAATACAGTGTAAAAGAATATTATTGTGTAGGCTACATAAATATAAAAATGTATTGACGGATAGTCATTGCGTGTATTAGAATTAGGCTACCTATTTGCAATTCAGCCTATTAGATTCACCTCTAAGCCCCCAACCCCCTCAATGCTTTCAGCACTGAGAGTAGAGGCAGTGATGTCCTCTGCTGACGTTAGGTCTGGGGTGGCTGTAGGTGGCCCTCCTCCCGTGGCCACCTGCAGTTTTTTATTAGCAGCGAGCTTTTGTTTTCCCCGTCTCCTGACATCATTGTAGCTTTTTCGGCATTGTAAAGCCATTCTTCTGATGCCAGAAGAAGAGGACACAATCACTGCTACTTCATCCCACGCCTTCTTCACCTTCTTTGGTGGTTTCCTGCTTGTCCCATAGATGATCTGCTAACACGCGCACGAGCAGATTGGTTTCTTCGCTTGAGAAGTGTTCAGCTTTTCCGCCAACAAATTCCGCCATGTAAATAGCGATCCACCATGGCGCAAGCGCATCTCCCTCTTAACCTTTTCAGTGGTGAGTTTAAAATATTCCAGCGGTCCCCCCAGAGTGAGTTTTTTTTAAGACGACCGTTATTTTAGAACGTTCCCCTTACTGTTTCCATGGCGACGCGTCAGGCTTGTCACGTGACACACCGCGTCTACAATAACACTGTATGACAGATGGATAGCTTTTATTTCATTTTTCCTTTTTTAATTTAAAATATTCACAAACTTGCATACCATGTCATGAACAATCTGATATTCCGATTCATAAATATGTGTAAATGAGTGTGTTTTGTCGTTTAAAAACCTTTCTAAATGATCTGGATCGTGATCTGTAATGTGATATGGGCGCCGCCATGTTTGTTCGCGCTGCAGTTCAGAGAGTCCTGTCAGTCGCATTTACAGCACGTGAATTCATCAGTTTCTCCCGAAATACAATTATTAAGTGGCCGGTGAACTGGGTGAAGAATAGAGTGAACTTTATAGTTACTTACACTATGTGTATCTGATATGAATAAAAAAAAATCTGCAAATTAAATTCGAATGGATTATTATTGTTGCTTCCATAGACAAATGCGTGTATTTTTCAACTCTAAATGTATTGTTTTACTAGTATTTATGTGTATTTAAATGTCTGAAACCTAAAATGTGAATTATGTGGTTAATAATACTGCATAGTTGTGATAATATGACAAGAGCAGTGCACGTCTGTCTCTGGCTCAGCGCCAGCCAACGCGCGAAAACGCAGTTTGAATTTGGCAGTTATGAGACGTCACCGAACGTTCTAAATCCCATATGTGGGACCATACGCCCAGGGGCACGGAAATAAGAATCCCATATGTGGGACCGTACCGCTCAAAAGGTTAAAGGGAATGGGAGATGACACTCTGATTGGTTTACTGAATGTTACACCCATTACTTATTAAGAGAATAGGGACAACCCATTCCAAAACTGTTTTTCTGTCGTTAAAATAGAAAAAAGTGGATTTGGACACACCCTGAGTGCACCTGCGCTGTGCGCATTACACTTTGTGTATAGATCGTTAAAATAGGGCCCAATGTGTATTTTTCTCTCAAGCCAGAATGCATTGTCAGGCGGCAGCCGATCTTTGCAGCGCCGCATCCCAGCCAGCATATGACTGACCTTCAACGTTGAAATATGGTTGAAACAAGGTCATTTGTTGTTTTAACACTGAAACAACATTGATACAACGTATAATGCTGAACAGTTGAAAACCAGCCGGTGTTCTTTCGATTTGTGCTACCCTGTCAGGGATTTTGCTACCTCCCATTAAAACAGTGGGTAGTACAATTAGACAACGGAAAATGCTACCTGTAAAATTATGGTTTATTCACTATTCTAGTTCTATTCTTAAAATCTATTCTTTTATAATCTTTTTGTATTCTATCTGTTTTCTTTACATTTATCATACAATTATTAAAAAAAGACCTCTAACACTAGCTTGCTCTATTATTTTTCTATTCTATCTGTTTTCTTTTTATTTATCATATTATTTAAAAGCCATTGCTACGTGTACTGTGTTTAAGCTAACTGAGACTTGTTATAGCACTTATATATCATTGCTCTTTTGTGGTTTTTGATTGCTTCCATTGTCCTCATTTGTAAGTCGCTTTGGTTAAAAGGGTCTGCTAAATGACTAAATGTCCCTAAACCTACCTTTTACAGTAACAGACCTGCCAACCTTAGAAATGTTTTTTTGAGTACCATCAGCGTGGTAGGCAGGGGTGGTGGTGGTTAACTGTTTTACTGGTTTACCATTTACCGTTAACTAGTTTACCGTAACTGTTTAGTTAATTTTTGCTATTTAGTTTTTTTATGCTATTTAAAAAAGAAAAAGAAAAAAAAAAAACTCCAGTACACTTTTGTATTGTCAGAAACTCACAGTCTCAGCCACCCCAATCATCACCAGCACCTGATCCTAATCACTCCCGATCCCAATCGCCGGAGTACTGATCACCTGCACCTGCACCCAGCAATCACTCACCTGGATAAAGCCATCATCACGCCAGTACTCCGGCGTCCGGTCTACCGTTCACTACTCTGGTGCCTGACCCATCTCCTCTAAACTTGCTCGTTCTCTGCCCTCAGATCCCTATTGACATTCTCCAGTGATTCTCCATTGCTGTCTCCCCCTGTCTCACTCTCCAGAGCTCTGGGCTTCATCCATTCGGTGACTTGCCATATCGTTGTCATACTGCATCCTGTAAATAAACTATCTGCTTAAAAAGTGACGTGACATACAGCCAAGTGTAGTGACCCATACTCAGAATTTGTGCTCTGCTTTTAACCCATCCAAAGTGCACACACACAGCAGTGAACACACACACACACCGTGAACACACACACACACCGTGAACACACACACCCGGAGCAGTGGGCAGCTATTTATGCTACGGCACCCGGGGAGCAGTTGGGGGTTCGGTGCCTTGCTCAAGGGCACCTCAGTCGTGGTATTTAAGGTGGAGAGAGCGCTGTACATTCACTCCCCCACCTACAATTCCTGCCGGCCTGAGACTCGAACTCACAACCCTTGGATTGCAAGTCCAAATCTCTAACCGTTAGGCCACGACTTCCCCCAAATTAACTATTAACTAATTAATTAACCCTCCATCTGTATCCTGGTTTTTACATGTATAGGGGAATTTTCTGTGGTATACGGTATATGTGGTATACGGTAGCCTATGTATCTCGGTATTTTGTATTTGGATTAATATATGAATGTAAGGGAAAAAAGTTAATGTAAGCATGTAGGCATATATTATGTGCAAAAAAGGTTAAAATCACATTACACTGTAACACTGCAATCTAAAAACAAAAATAATCCTTTTAAAGCAGAAGTTAAAGTTACTAAACTAAAAATGAAAATAAAAAGCAGAGACTAATTCAGTAAAAAGGCTATTTTGATTACCCCATTACACTTTACAGTTAGTGCTATCATACACATACACTTACTTGTAGGTTTAAAATTCTACGTCACCAAAATTATACAACAACAAATAATTCAAAAAAAATTACATTTCACTAACTCATTTCACTCCTATTTCATTGCACTCAGTCTGTTTGGCACACATGCACGTGGCGGAGCTCATTCTAAATGAAGTCTGTGGAGTTTAACGGAGAATCACAAAGCAAAAGCTCATGCACTTCTGACAGCAAAATGGAAATATTTCCATGGCTTTTTTTTAACGTTTATAGATGGAGACTATATCTGTAAAATGTAAGTTATGCATTAAAAACAGCACATCTCAAACACATTAAACAGCGCATCTCTGTCAGCCTCACACGCAGCCTTTCTGTCAGATCATCTGATGGGGCGAGCGTGAGTCGCTTTGAACTGAAATCATAAACTATGGGCTACTAGGAGAGAAATAAAACTATTATTTAAATATAAAACCAAAAAACGCTCTGATTGGTTGAACTCTTCATCTTTTTCTGTTGCTTGTTTTGAATACTGTGCATGGACAGAGGCATCAATAGATTTTTGCGTAGTTTAGAGTGACAAATCGTACCAGCGTACTTTGAGGTCAAAATGCTTAGCCGCTATGCAAAATGCGTACATGTTGGCAGGTCTGCAGTAACGTAGATAAACTAAATATTGTTCTTCAGCATGAGAAAAAGGACGCAATATTGATGTGTGCATGCGCAGTGAACCCTGGTAGGACAATCTGACGGGTAGGATAAAATGTCAGGACACATGACCAACCTTCAATGTTGAAATATGGTTGAAATAATGACAATTGTTGTTTCAACGTTGAAACAATGTTGAAAATGTTTAATGCTAAATGGTTGAAAAAGGTTTAAAAAACACTTGTCTTTTTTTTTATAAGATCTGTATGTTGAATCAACTTAAAGGGGTCATATGATGCGATTTCAAGTTTTCCTTTCTCTTTGGAGTGTTACAAGCACTTGGTGCATAAAGAAGATCTGTAAAGTTGCAGAGACTAAAGTCTCAAACCCAAAGAGATATTCTTTATAAAAGTTAAGATCAACCACACCCCCTAAAAGGGCTCATTCTAACACGCCCCCACATGTCTACGTCACTATGTAGGAAGATTTGCATAATGCCGGCCAAATGTTCAAGCAAAGAAAGAAGGCGTAAATTTGATTCTTGCTGTTGCCACCGGCGCCATGTTGTGGAGATGCTGTTTCGTTGTGAAAGCGAAAATACTTTGTTTGGCCTTCCAAAAAAGGACACAACTAGAAATCAGTGGTCAAGTTGTATTTACAACCCTGTTCCAGAACAGTTTAACCCAAATATTTAGTGTGCAGCACATTTTATGGATGACTGTTTCCTGATCCTGCGAGGGAGAAGTCTCCAACGCCAGCTGTATATGATGTCAGGGCTTGCAAAATTTCAAAATCACTGGTAGCCCTTCGGGCAGGTACTCTTGAGATTTTGGTATCCCAAAAATTAATTTAATTAGCCCAAATAAAAAAAGGCCTTTTAATAAATAAAAAAAAACAGAAATTAAAATAAAAATCAAAAAAAAATCAAAAAAAAAAAAAAATAAAAAAATAAATAAATAAATAAATAAATAAATAAAATCTTATACAACAGCATTTCAGCCTTTAGACCATTTTTATGGAAAGGGGTAAATCAAGCATATAAATTATGTCAATTTATAACGTATAAATATTATTGTCTAAATTGTTTAAATTTTTAGAAGGCACATTAACTTCTATCTCATTTACAACTCTGTGTCTGGTGCTTAAAACCATGAGTTAATATTTGCATTGATCTGACCATAAACAGCAAGAAAGGCTTGTTGGAAATGCAAATTCATTCTCTGCCACGAGGTGGCGCTTTAGGAGCGCTGAAATATTGCAGTTTCCCCGGTAATGGCTGAACACAAAGCAGCTCCAGCTCATAAAAACTACTTTATCAGGAATTATAGGTGAAGTGAAAATGTCAACGACACGTTTCTGAGGACAGTCGGTTCTCTTCAGATACATTCAAATAAAGACATCCGTGCCGCTTTTTGACTTGAAACGTGCAGCACTCATATTTATTCAATGACATCATTGCCTTTTGAAGTTTAATCCAGCCGGATCGCAACTCTTGTCTTTCCATCCCCAACTGTAAAACCTCTTGAAATTATAATTAAGACATTTCTTATACCATTTAACGTATTAGAAAAATGTTATGGCCTTAAGTTTGATACAACTCGCATTACAAGTTAAGGACTCACGGGAGATCTGTATTTAAGACAGTCCGTCGGGCAGAGGTGATACATTTTGGTAGCCCGACTGGAAAACACAATAGCCCTGGGATGGCGGGCTAGGGATTTTGCAAGCCTTGCACTTGCCTGTGTGTGAAGACGTTGCGCAGCACAAATCCATGAATGAATGTTCCAAAGTGAGGCGAGTCATTCCACGAAACCGGTACGATATGGACATACACGTTTTAAGATTTTTTACCAAAAAATTTTACTTTTCTGAACACCCCACAGCATTAATGACATATTTAACTTCCTGAAAAACACATTTTCCTACCTCAGGCATCAAATCCCTATTATTATTGGTCATTATTTTAAGATATGGGCACTATTAATCTTCAACCCCGTTATAGACACTATGGAAGCTCTCTGAATATTATCATAAAATGTATTTGTAATGAAATTAACATTTTCCTATTAAAGGAATACTCCACCCCAAAATGAAAATTTTGTCATTAATCACTTACCCCCATGTCGTTCCAAACCCGTAAAAGCTTTGTTCATCTTCGGAACACAATTTAAGATATTTTGGATGAAAACCATCCATGAATACTCCATCTGCCATCAGACGTGCAATCTGGGTTATATGACACAACGGGAACACCTTTTGTAAGAGAAGAAAACAAAAATAATGACTATATTCAACAATTCCTTTGTCAACAGTCTCCTCTGTGTCTCTCCATATCACCGTATGCTCTTCTGTATCATCCGCGCCACAAGGATGCACTGTTTCTATGTGTATTTAGCTTTGATTTGAAAGAAAACAGCGCTTCCTTGTGGTGCGGATGGTACAGAAGGGCATACGCAGCATACAGTGATATGGAGAGACACAGAGGAGACCATAATGACAGGTGACATCAGGATGTGACGTGTAATGTACAAGTCGAAAACACTAGGCATATTAACTTTTACTTAAGCTGGCGAACGATCTCAGCTTCAGCGCGGATAGTGAGGAGCTAACTGATCTCTGCGCTTCATTACAGTTTGCACATATTTTTTCGTTGCGAACACTGATCTGCCTTCAAAACACCCGGTAAAAGAGTCACACGATAACGTGCGTCATCACTACGACACACCCTTTACGGAACTGGTTCTGGCTTTTGTTCACACAGAGCTCGTTCCTGGACTGAACCCGGCAATGTTACTAGGTCCCCAAACAGGGATCAATACCGGAATCAATCCCGGGATGTTTTTGCGTTCATATAGAAGGTGATCCGGCAATTTTCCGGGACCAACGTACAGTGTGAAAGGGGCTTTTGACACCCCTGCATTAGAAGATTATAAACTGACTGAATAGGTCATCAAAATAAAAAATATAACTTGTGTGGCATTCAATATCTGGCCCACACCTCTTTCAAGATCTCCACATGGAGAAGCACATGAAGCACACATGTTCTGGTTTTCCACCAACATACAACACCCCTGTACAGTGCATCCTGAAAGTATTCACAGCGCTTCACTTTTCCCACATTTTATGTTACAACCGTGTTCCAAAATGTATTAAATTATTTTCCACAAAATTATAAAAACAATATCCCACAATGACAACTTGAAAGAAGTTTTTGAAATCTTTGCTAATTTAATTTTTTAAAAAATTAAATAAAATAAAAAAAAAATCACATGCACATAAGTATTCACAGCCTTTGCCATGACACTCAGGCTACGTTCACACTGCAGGGCTTAATGCTCAATTCCGATTTTTTGAAAAAATTAGATTTTTTTGCAAGGCCGTTCACATTTTCAATTAAATGCGACCTTTTGTGATCTCCTGTGTGAACGTGAAATGACCCAGAAGTGACCCGCATGCGCAGAAGAGCAGCCAGGAGTGTTGGGATACTGATGTGAGTGGCTTCTATCTTCTCGTTCCCGCCTACTTCAACGCAGAATTATGACGTTTGTAGCGTATCAATGACGTACGGGTCGGATACATGTGGCCTGGCCGTTCAGACGGAGGTCGCATTTCAAAAGATCGGATACGTATCGGATTCAGGACCACATACCCAAGTGGCCTGGGTCACATTTGAAAAGATCGGATCTGTGTCGTTCAGACTGTCATGAAAAGATCAGATACAGGTCGCATAGAGGCAAAAAAATCAGAATTGGGTCGTTTCAGCCTGCGGTGTGAACGTAGCCTCAGGTGCATCCTGTTTCCACTGATCATCCTTGAGATGTTTCTACAACTTGATTGGAGTCCACCTGTGGTAAATTGAGTTATTTGCACATGATTTGGAAAGGCGAACACCTGTCTATAAAAGGTCTCACAGGTAACAGTGCATGTCAGAGCACAAACCAAGCCATGAAGTCCAAGTAATTGTCGGTAGACCTCCGAGACAGGAGTGTATCGAGGCACAGACTTGGGGAAGTATACAGAAATAAAATCTGCAGCATTGAAGGTTCACAGAAGCATGTAGTCTCTGTTACCCTTAATGGAATAAGTTTGAAACAACCAGGACTCTTCCTAGAGCTGGCCTCCTGGCCAAACTGAGCAGCTGATGGAGAAGGGCCTTGGTTAGACTGGTAACCAAGAACCTGATCATCCTTCACCTCCATGATCATACGTGGAGATAGGAGAAACCTACAAAAGGACAATCATCATAGCAACACTCCACCGATCTGGGCTTTGACAATGTGGCAAGACTCAATCCTCTCCTCAGTGAAGACAGATGAAAACACTTGGCATGTGCAAAAAAGCACCTAAAGAACCCTCAGACTACCTCAGGCAAGATTTTCTGGTCTGGTACACCTCAATTTCAAGCATCATGTTTGAAGGAAACCAGCTCTGCTCATCACCTGCAAAGTAACATCCCAAAAGTAAAGTGTGCTGGGAACCCGCATGCATGAGTAGAAAAAAAGCTCAGTGCACCAAAATATTGAGATAATGATAATGATTTAGAATCTCAGACTGGGCAGAAGGTTCACCTTCCAACAGGACAACAACCCTAAGCACACAGCCAAGATAACAAAGGAGTGGCTACGGGACAACTCTGAATGTCCTAGAGTGGCCCAGCCAGAGCCCAGACTTGAACCCGACTGAACAACTCTCGAGAGATTTGAAAACTGACACTCCCCATCCAACCTGATGGAGCTTGAGAAGTCTTGCAAAGAAGAATGGAAGAAACTGTCCAAAAATAAATGTGCCAAGCTTGTAGCATCATACTCAAAAAGACGTGAGGCTGTAATTGCTGCCAGAGGTGCTTCAACAAAGTATTGAGCAAAGGCTGTGAATACTTATGTACATGTTTTTTATTTTATTTTTTATTTTATTATAAAAAATTATACTCACTTCTAACAAACTGATTATCTGAATCACATGTGTTAACACAGAGACGTGCAAAATATGCAGAGCTGGGGGGCGCAAGGACTGCAAATGAGAACCGCTGGTGTAGAGTAGAGCTTGTTGTTTGTCGTTTTTCCGATCACAAATGCAGAAATGGTTTTGTTTATGTGGCACGATGCAACAAAGCGTAAAAACACAGTATAAGTCATTATAATCCGTAATTAAGTCCCCACTGGATGCAACAAATGGCTCTTTTGTAATGAGTTTAATTGTTTTTGTCTCATCTCGCCGGTGTTCTTACTGGGAAATGCATCAAAGTATGACAAGGGGCGTAACATTTCCGTTACACGCTTGAGGCATTCGGCCAATCACAAAGCACTGGACAGCTGGCCAATCAGAGCACACCTCACTTTTCAGAAAGATGAGCTTTGTAAAAATTGACGGATTTTTTTTTACATTTTTCAAATATATATATTTATCTCACCTAGGGCTGCACGATTAATCGCACACAATTAATTGCAATTGTCATGTGGATTTAGTCAGTTAAGTCAGTTCTGCCATTAGCAGTAAATCTCCATCACCTGCTTTCAGGTGGCGCAGCATTAACTACGCAGAACCATAGTTCTCTGACAAGCTATGCAAAATATAACTGTAGGATTATGAAATCACTAAATCGTTCTTGATTATGACAGCTGTTTGCGCATCTTCTCAGTAAACTATGGCTCTGTGTAGCAAATGCTGCTCCATCTGAGAGCATGTGAAGATACCACATATAATAACGTTTTAACTCCAAATTCACTTCATAATGTCAGTCGAGTGTTTAAAATAAATCCTTCTGTGAGATGATGTGGCTTCTTAAACAGAATAATTAAGGCACACAATATTTCATTGTATTCTAAGCAGTGATAAAGGATATGTCAATTAGTATTTCATTATAGAAATACTTTATTATGATGAAAATTATAATAAGATCTCAAATAAAAACTATATATTGCTATAGTCTAGTGTTTATTAGTCACGTTGAATCAATGAATGCAGTTAAATCTTCTGTTTATTTAGCTGCAGCGATTTCCTGGATTTCTTCTTTGGGGCATATCTGGATTTTCAGTGCAAGCGCCCTCTGGCCTTTGGATGGAGATTTACTGCTGATCACAGAACCATGCTTCACTGAAAGCTATGCATGACATTCGCAGCTTCTGCCTAATCGCAATTTATTGCCTTTGTAATTTAATTTCGATTAATTGTGCAGCCCTAATCTCACCTAAATGTTTGATCATGCACTGTATTTTTTTTTTTTTACAATCATGTAATTGTTGCACAATAGCTTACACCATGCAAGCCTGATATTGTGAGCTGTATATGAGGTTCATACATACTCCATTTGCAGTGCGTATGTAGTCCATGTTTAGTACAGAAGCAGCATGGACTATGCTTTCACACAGGAGTCTGCTCCTGATCTGTGGCTGTTTACCACAAACACAACATTTATCCATTATTTTGATTTTATATCCAAACATTGTTACTCAAAATGCTTTTTCAACAGTGTGATTCTTTTTTTACACAGTATAATACAATCTTTCATCAATTATTCAATGCTTTTTACTTTTGCATTTACTTCTAGATTTATATACTAAATTGCTAAAGCAAAACACAGCAGACTATAATTATATGCATTTATGGTGTAATTACTACATTTTTGTGTCAATGTATGTTCATATTTACCATAAACAATGCGCTGTTACTTTAATTCAGTGCGTGCAGCACAGCAAAAAATAGACTCAGTGCAGAAACAATCTCTCCACTGCTGCAGACTTACCGCTCCTAAACGCACTGCCAGACTGCAACCATGTGCAGTGAACGCACATGAGCGCAGAAAAAATACGCACTACAAACAAAGTAATGTGGACCTGGCATTATGTGTGTGTGCTGCAAGTGTGCATGAGTGCACGGTCTCCAGGAAAGCGTGTGAGCACTGAATGGTTTAAACACTGGCAATAATTAGAAAGAAAAAATGCAGTTTATAAACTTTAGTGATGATGCGACACTGCCTTGATAGTGCAAGTGACATAGTGGTAAAAGAGTCGCACGATAATGTGCGTCATCATTACAACACACCCTTTACGGCATTTGTTCTGGCATTTGTTCACACAGAGGACTTAACCCGGCAATGTTACTAGGTCCCCAACCTGGGATCGATCCCGGAATCAATCCCGGGACGTGTTTGCGTTCACACAGAAGACGATCTGGCAATTTGGCGAGAGTGGAGGGGACGGCGTCAGAAAAGACCTAGAGCTGGGAAACTCAAGGATAACCAGAAGCACAACCACACTATATGCACAAGCAGAGGTGGAAAGAGTACAAAAATATTCTACTCAAGTAAAATACCATTACATTAATGAAATTTTAAGTACAAGTAAATGTACCACTCTAAAAATATACTCAAGTAAAAAGTAGCTCATTTAAAATTTACTCAGAGTAAAACTAAGTTACATTTTAACAGTGGGAGGGAGACAAAATGGGACAGGCCAAGGAATCAAACTCAGTTCCTGGAGGGCCACAGTCCTGCACAGTTTAGATATAACCCTAATTAAACACACCTGATCCAGCTAATCTAATCATTTAGGCTTATTTGAAAACTACATGATATGTGTGCTGGAGCAGGGTAAGAACTAAACTCTGCAGGGCTACGTCCCTCCAGGAATTGAGTTTGACACCCCTGGGATAGGCCTATTAATCTCAAACTAGTTGTTTTTAATTAAAGAAATCAGTTATTTAGAATAATAAGACATTTGGGCTGTTACCAGGCAAATCAGTATCAACAAACTCATCTTTTCAATGCAGACGAAATGCAGAAGCTTCATCGGAAGTGGCATTTAGATGTATTTACACACTGTAGGACAAGAATGCATTTAACCTGCAGTTACAAATGCACAAATAATGTTTTGATATTACAAGACATAAAATGTTCAATACTTATTTGAAATTATAAGAAATTAATTATTTTAAAAAAATCAAAAGATACTTTAAATGTGAAATTAAAATGGCCAGTATGTGTCAGCAAGTCTGTTAATAAGTGATTCATTGAGATTGAACGAATCATTTAAACGGTTGATTCATTCAGGAACGA
Organism: Cyprinus carpio; assembly: GCF_018340385.1. Taxonomy (NCBI): domain Eukaryota; kingdom Metazoa; phylum Chordata; class Actinopteri; order Cypriniformes; family Cyprinidae; genus Cyprinus; species Cyprinus carpio. Next base: position 10,748,921 of record NC_056589.1, read on the forward strand.
AACACTGTTATGTTGCTCAGAGACGCAAAACTGTGCTTTGGTGGCTGTGTTGGGAATTATTTTTTGCTGTAGAAATAGAGCAAATATATATATAATCATGATGATTTTTGGAGGAAAACACGGCATTCTTTGTGTGATTTTGATGATATACTATATGAAATGATATAAATATGTACATTTTCTGCACTTATATCTCCAATTTTGTGATCATTCTAAATGCATTTTACAAGACTGAATCACACAGTGAAAGAACGGACTATAAATGCGCGCGCACATCATTAAAACAACAATTATGATATTATCGCAGACAATATACAGTATATTGCACACTCCGCACCACTGTCTTTTTGGCTAATTTGTGCAAAACTTATTGCTAAAATGTCAAAGCTTCATTTTAACCACCAGTGCAACAATGCAATTGTTTAGCTTACCTCTACATGCTTGCAAAGGGTTGATGTCTTGTTGAGATTTTATAACCTGCTAGTTTGGTCTCCCTAGGTAAGCACAGCTTACACTGCATAATAGAGCATAAATATGGCCAGGGGTTCCACTTCATTTCCTTCGAGTTCAACTTCAGAATATGATGGGGTTTCGTTTTCAGCGGTGTCTGCACCACTAACCCCTGTTTTGTCTGTCTGCATCTTTCATGTGATTTTAGCGCCAGTTTGCCCTCCTGCCCATTATTTACTGCAGTAGTTTCCAGGGAGTGAATTTATTTTTCCATAACCAGTAATAAATGCTCATAAAAATGTAGTGAAGTACAATACTTCAAACAAAATATACTTAAGTAAAAGTAAAATTACAGATTTTAAGTACACAAAAAAGCTACTCAATTACAGTAACGCGAGTAAATGTAATTTGTTACTTTCCACCTCTGTGCACAAGGCTGTTGGTTCTAACATTCCGCATTCCCCGTGGTAAAACAAAAAAAAGACGCAGTCTGGGGGGATCCCCTCATTAGAAATCACCCCCCTCCTCGGGGGGCCCCCTCTAACGCTGGGCCCTTGGAATCGTCCTAACCTTCCCTCCCCTTATGGAGCCCCTGGTTGCAGGTTCCATTCTCGAACTGTTCCAACACATTTTCACTGCACAAATGTACAAAACATGTTTTCACAGAAACTATGGTTTTCCACCAAAATAAAAGATCAACTGGTTTCACTCATAAAAGTACAAGGGTTTCTCTTGCGAGTGCAGCTCAAAACATGCATATTATTTTACAAAAACCTTTAAATATTATTGTATTTGGATAGTTCTTCTACAGGTTTTTAACAATACATCCATGCACAAACACTGCAAGCTAAAGTTTGACGTACGACACTGCTGACGTGTTTTCTGGTGCGCCCAATAACAAAGATAACACGTGTAGCGTATCAGACCCGAAACAGACAAATTAAAGATTCGATCGTGAGCATGGTTGAAACATGAGGAGCCGAATTCCATAGAAAGGCAACAGGATGTTGTAAATCAACTCCTAGCACCACAGTCTGAAGCAAGATAACCAACCAACTTGGGGCAAGTAATCAAGATTGATGGTCAAAGAGATGCACAGCATGACCATCACATGTAAACCCATGAGAGTAAACAAGATTGTTGGATTGACTTCCCCTCCACCTAGCAGAACCAGACTGAAATTCCTAAGGGGACCTTTTAACCTCTGGTCTCCACACAGAAAATCCTTGAGAATGACAAAGGAACAGTAACTTACATATATACATGCAGTTGCACCAAGATGAACACAAAAATACTTCTAAAGGAATATCAGTCCATTGCTTAACTCCATATCATTTATGAAACCTACACCTTTGACTATCATGTTTCTAATCACTTATTGTCACTTATTGTCTTTTTAATAACTATTGAATAGCTTAAGTATTCATATTCATGTTTAGTATTCAAATCTTCTTGTTTGAAACATATCTGACCATCAGTTATTTGTCATATGTATCATATTCTTATCATAGGAATCATGTCCAGAATTATACCCTGCAAGAGCGGGAAAATTCGGACCACGTGATTGATAAGATAACATATGATTTATGAATGTGTAGGACAAACATCGCAACACCCCGAGCAAAGACAATATCTAATTGGTCAAGACAACATTGAGGTGTGGCCAAAAGGCCAGATTAAATACTCAGGACACCATCAAATTTGGCTTTTTTGCTTTGGCTTTTAGTTTGTGCTTTTAGCCTGCTTTTAGTTTAAGCTTTTAGTCATGCTTTTTCATCACTTTTATCGTTCTTCGAGCGCCGTTCCATCGTGCTTCGGCCTGCACACCTGCTGCTGCTTACCACGATGAGAAGAAACACCATCTAGTCTCGTCAAACTTTACTTCTATTCTTTTACTTTAGTTTCTTTTTTTTCCGTTTGAGAGTTTCGTGTTCTGAGTTAAGTTTTGTAATGCCATGTCTCTGAGTCTGACCTCGAGTGCCCGTTCAACTTCAACCAGCCCACAACTCCACATCGTCAGCCAACGCCCAACCACGGGCTTCCCAAGATGTCACTTCAACGACTACTGAACTTCCAGCCAATCAGCAACCTCAGGAAACCCCCTTTTCAACAACAACAAAGGGAACCCCGTTACACAGGCAACGCAAGTAACCTCCAGACTCACATCTGTACTGGTGTATCTAATATAATTTTAACCTCATTGAGGAACTCAATTCGAGGGTTAATTAAGTGACTGATGGTTGTTCATGTCTATGCAATTTCACGTATTGCTGTAAACTTCCACATTTTCTTTCTCTTAAACTCATTCTTCCCTAATTTTCTATCTTCCTGCAACTTGTGTGAATGTGAGTGCATGTGCTTATGTGTTAGATTAGTTTATATGTCTTAGATTTATCTAATAAATTCATATTGAAAAGAGAAGTATCTTGTGTTTTGTACTTACAAGTTACAATGTCTTAAACTGCCGATCTTGGATCTTGTTACTGTGCTAATTAATAGTGTTTTCACTATATTTTGGGTATTAATATCCAGTGCAGATTTGATGTTATATGGCTAGTTCAGTGAATCGCTGGCTGCTTCAGTGATCAGCCGTGAAACAGTGATTCTGTTCAAATTCCCTTTAAAATCTTAAATGATTCCCTTTGAGCTAAATTGACCTGTTTCCCTTACAGTATTATTGGTGGAGAATGCGGGCAGTTTAATCTAAATTGTGAGCATAAACCATGTTATTTAATCTTTTCTTTTGCTGCGGATGAAAGATGAGAAGCTGAGTCGAGACGTGTTTGTGTGTGACCCGTGACGTAAGCAGCGCGCGACCGCTTGAATGAACGAACGCAGAGGAGGCTGTAACTCAAGTCCGCCTCTCCATTGTTAAATGGCAGTAAGTGAACTTAAAGTTATCATCTGAGATTGTACAATAAGGTAGAAATTGAGCGTGTTCAAATGCTATTCGACTCCCTGGGTTAAACATTAGAGAATCATGTTTCCCTGTTCACAAAGTAAATGCAATCTCGCTTAACACTGCGTGTGTCCGAGAGTAATTTGAATGGGAGTGTTTTAAAAGCTTGATCAAGTAAATTTTAAGTTTGTACCAACAGCGAAGAAAACCTGTTGTGTTTACATGTCCAGAGAAACTGGCACGAAGATTCAGATCCGCCGAGATCGCTGATTTCCCTTAACTACAGCAAGAAGCTGCTATTTGAATTAAGTTAAAGTTAACTCTATATGAACTGAGAGTTTAAGTGCCACATCGCAAAACCATCTAAAAGCGCTATTCCAATATATACAGTTTTGAAATCCACAGCTACAACCCATACAACATGCTTAACTGTACTTGTAATGCAACGATTCATGTGCTAGTCCACTAGAGTTTGTTTTGGTTGCCACAGTTACGACCGTGACACGGAAGTCTTAACCTATTTCCGGAGCAACTTTGAACTGCGCACGCGCAGCGCATCGACGCTAGTGTAAACAAACTCCACGGTGTTGCTAAGCTAACGAAGCAGTTGTATTTACATTGAAGTCTATGCTAAACCCACTAGCCTCAATGGTTAGCCGTTAGCATTAACATCCAGTGGTTGAATAGTGTCTGTTTGGGCAACGCTAAAGTGATTTAACCCTTTAAACATCTCAACTAATACACTTGTTGGTCTCTTTCTCTCTTATTTATCACTTTTCTCACTATACCACTTATTTGCATTTTACTAGAAAGGAAATACTGACTAACAATTATTAATTGTGTCAAATTCAAATTTAATTGAAACATTAAATTTATTTGGAATCATTCAAATTTTCCCCTCAGATCATTTCATATGATCATTACTTCTAGTATTCTCTTTTGGGCCTAATTATTTTAGGTACGAATAAGCCTTGAACTTTGAAAGTTTAAACTTATTCTACCTAATTTATTTATTACCCATCTTTATATATTGTATTCAGACTTGTACTTAATTTATTGCGTTTTACCCCTCTTTCTTCCTGTTTTGGTTATACACTTAGCCACTATTGTTTTATTTATTGATTTCCTCTATTTAATTTAATTTTTGCTTATTTTGCCCATTTATTACTTTTTAATTTTCTTTTTCTTACCATTTCTTTCCTCTGTGTATCCTAGCTTGGGAACGACACACCTGAGCCCTAAAGGAGACATTGTTATCCCTCACTACGAGTTCAAATAAATTAGATATTTAGATATTAGACAACTCTCTTTCACAACCCTTTCCTGCAAACGAAGGAAAACTTCCCGTCATCTGGAAATGAGACCTCATGTGACTGACAGAGACTGGTTATACATCCTTAGAGCCACGTCCAGTCCCGAGGTACGAAACTTCCTAGATCGACAGCCCAGTCAAACAAAGTCAAACTACCAGCGACTTCGTGAGGTCCTGATTAAAGAGTTTACAGACCCAGAGTCTGAACATGGACTGTTGACTGCCTTGGAAACCAAACAAGGTTGACAAGAGACTCCACAAGCCTACTACAACAGACTCCGACAAGCCTACTTTGGTGCACACAACAAGCCTGACCTTGAAGAGGATGTGAACTTCAAAAGCCTCTTCCTTAAGTATCTGCACCCTGGAGTCAGCCACCATCTAGGCGTCATGGCCTGTCTGCGCTCCATGACCATCCAACAGTTGCGTGACCTAACACAGAAGGCCTATAACAAGCAGAAGATGGCCTCAAAGAAAGGTAACAAATCATCCACACTCTTGAACTCTGTCAACAAAGACTCAAGCCTTGCACTGGACGACACCCAGTGGCATCACAACACCAGAGTCTTCCATCAAGAGCACAGAGAACGTGACACCCATGTCCACAACCACTTTCAGCCCAGCCGCTGGAAAAATTCATGGGACCAGCAACGCTTCTCAAGAAACCAAAAGGATAAGAACAACTGGAAACCTAACCAGATATCCAAAGGTAATCACCTGACAACTTGTGTGGGTAAGCGACAACAAAACCCACCTCAGTACCACTCAGACATGCACATTGCTGAGTATTCACAAGAACATGACAGCTTACCGTCAGAAGCCATGGAATAAGTCATGAGACAACTGAAAGAGTTCCTTCAAGACCAGTTACACGCATATGACCACAAAGTTGAGTCATGCTCACTGTGACCAGCAACAGAACGGAAGGCCGGTGATCACCTGGTGCACCACATCAGAGATGACAAGCACCTGTTCAACAACCACCCGGAATGAGCAAGTCTTTAACCCTCTGGAGTCTAAGGGTATTTTTGGGGCCTGGAGAAGTTTTGTCATGCCCTGACATTTGTGCTTTTTTCAGTTTCTTATAAATATCTAAATGGCTAAAGTCTAATCTCACTGTAATCAGCACAAACTAGGCTATAATAATATTTGAGCAGCATGTATGTACATGATTGTGTTTTTGAGAAAAAAAATGTTATGCGTGGTTAGTGAAAAACTAAAAATGTTAAATCACTTGAATAAGGCAATAAAACACATACAGAAAATTGGTTCCCAGATATTTTGAGAACTGGAGCTTGTAGCCTAGAATTTTTTTTTTCTAAATGATGTGAAAATCATCTTGTTTACTCACTTACAGAAAACAATATATTGATTTAAATTTTCTAAGACACTTTTTGTTGGTAAAAGTCATATGCGAGTAGGCGTCAACTATCATGAATTCACACCTGAGAAGACAAAGGCCTGCATAATCAGCTGCATAATGAGCCATTCAGTCACCTGTGTCACTGAGAGGGATGAGTTACAAGAAAGAATGTGAGGACAAAATAAATCTATATAATTTTATGTTTGTAGTTTATTTAGAATATATTTAATTATCCCACAACATAATTTAATATTCACTTGTGAGTGCAGTTAAACAGTTTATTAGGAAAAATCAAAGCTGACTTTCAAACTGAATTTTTTGCATCATTACTCCAGTCACACAATCCTTCAGAAATCCTTTTAACAATCTTATTTTCTACAAAAAAAAAACATTTATTGTTATTATTATCATCATTATCATTATTATTATTATTATTATTATTATTATTATTATTATTATTATTATTATTATTATAATTAATGTTTGAAAAGAGCTGAGAATATTTTTTTTAGGTTTTTTAGGGGGGATAAATTGAAAGAACAGCAATGAGTTGTTACATTTGTTACAGTTACATTTATTGTTACATTTATATTATTTACATCAAGCTTTTGAATGGTATAGTAGTGTATATTGTTATTGAAACTTCATAATATTTCACTTGATTATACATTTAGTCAGGAATTATAGTTTGGAAAAAGTCTTTGGAAAAAGTCTAACTAGTAAAATGTTTACACGTTATGTGAAAACTAGTACAAGTATATAAATCAATAAAAAGAGACTTACTTGTGTTTCTGATCTCTGCTGAATAAAGTGCTTCATTCTTTTTTCTGAGGAAATCCAAATCTCAAATCCTCAACCACATCACATCTTTTTGGGGTGAATTATGTCTTATTCCTCTCATCGCGAAGCAAACAGTAAAATAATAAAAACTTGAAGAACAGTCTCGCTGCGTTGTCTTCTGTTGTGTGGGCGTATTCAAAAGCCGCGCGCTTCAGTGAAACATTTGAATCTCAAAAGCGCGCTCGGCGTGGGGGCGTGGTCGCATTAGAAGATAATGAAGGGAGACGTGAAAAACGGACATCGCGTGGTTTTCATATGGATTACTTTATCACAGAATATTTGTTTTCAGCAGCACCTGTTTAGTTTAAAAAGTAGACATGTCAGGCTTTCTATAGATATCTCTCTCATGTCTCTTCGTTGAGTGTTCACTGAGTTACAGTTCATTTTAATGACGCATTTGTATCTGAAGATCAGCGCAGACAAAGGCTGCAGACAGCACTCCTTGTTTGTTATCTTTATTTTATAAGTGCACAAAGTTTTATTGTTATTATGTCTGTATACAAAAAAAAGTAGACCCTTTACAGATTCGATTGATGTATTGCACTTATCTGTACGATCAAAACTGAAAGTGTAATTTAAGTTCTTTTCGGGGTTATCAGGAGAAAATACCCCAAAACGCGTATACGCGTTAATCGACTCCAGAGGGTTAATGGCCAACCGTTGATGAAAAATCTGAGGTACTAAAGAACATCACCTCAGTCTCCCAACGCTAACTAACAAACTGTCAAATGGACTTCAACTCCAAGAACCACATTCCTGTCTGTGCAACAGCGACCACCAGAGCACAGAAGGTCAGAAAGTCTGCCACAGCCAGAAGGCATCACAAGAAGAGTGCAACATAGGAGACAAAGTTTTGCAACCCAGCTTCACACAGCCATGCCAAACTACCTCCGACTGTCTGCTAAAGAACTTCCTGCCTTGCTGGACTGACCCCCAAGCCAAGGATGCAGAGAGGCAGTCTTCAGTGACATACAAGAAAAGGGGGGAGACAACACAGACTGAAAAAGATCTGACCATACATACACTACACCATCAACACACACAACATTACCTACACCCAGAGGTAACCACATCTTTGTGGTTGACCTGTTTCCCTTACACACGTCAGCAGCGTTGTACGTCAGCGGCATCACTGCAGTGTTGTGAACAGACACGGAAGAGAAGACAATGCTGAATAAAGTCGTAATTTTTGTTATTTTTGGACCAAAATGTATTTTCGATGCTTCAACAAATTCTAACTGACTCTCTGATGTCACATGGACTACTTTGATGATGTTTTATTACCGTGTCTGGACATGGACAGTATACCATACATAAATTTTCAATGGAGGGTCAGAAAGCTCTCGGACTAAATCTAAAATATCTTAAACTGCATTCCGAAGATGAACAGAGGTCTTACAGGTTTGTAAGATTAGTGATTTATTCTAGTTTATGAGGCTGAAAACTTGATCATCTTGGTTTCTTTCTTTCTAAGCAACAAATTATGTGTTTTGCTAAACACTGTTCAAAGACCACAAACTCGCACAAAAAAGCCAAGAATCAAACCAAAGGAAACGATCATCACCAAAATGGTCAAAAAATTTACAGTGTGGAGGTGATTACCTGAGGGTGGATGGAGGTGTAGGCCTGATTTGGCTGCCGGACCAATTGTCATCATCCTCATCCTCACTGGACAAAATCACTTGCATAGAAATTTATAATATACAAGCACAATCAATGAGTTAAAGCACTTTAAAAACAGTTGGTTAAAAAAAATATATACATTTTGGACAACAGGTGATACCACTATACACGGGGTTCATACAGATTTCCACCAGAAAATTTCCATGACTGATCTATATACAGTATGACAACACTCTGGGTACCAGAGAGACCCTCACATGGATCCTTACCATCTGTTCCAACACCCCATTCCCCTTTCAGGCATGCACACATCCATTTGTATACATCTCTTTTTCCCCCTAAAATGTGATTGTTACTTTTATTAATTGATTACTTTTAATTTTATTTATTGGTTAATTGTATATCTGTTGTCTACCTCCCTCGTTTTGACAGCTTTGAGCCAAATACACTTAACAAAACTCCCACAAAACTTGTCCTTCCTGTGTCATTGGGAAATTCAAATTTTCATCATCCATTTAGTAGTAGTAGTTCAAATAGCCTCACCTCTTTTTGCGCTTCCCCCTTCCCGTATTCTCTGTAGAATCGGATTCGGTTGGTACACCTGTGTTCTGTTCATACTCGACTAATTTTGTTCGGGCAATTTCATACGTTGCTTTGGGAGACAGACAAATGAGTGGCAATTAGTTTCATTCAGAGCTAATTTAAACCGAATCAACCGTGAACTCATCGTGTCAGATAATCTCATACAAATGGACTTTTCTCTTGACAGTCAACTTGTATGTCGCCCAGTCAGTCTGAGGGTCCTGTTGCTCTATGACCGCCTTTGCCATGTTCATCCTTGCTGGTGGCCAGTAGCATTCATCCTCCTCAGGCCAGATAAACCATTTGGTCGATATAACTGCCAATCCTCCACTATTTATAAATTCAACTATCGTGAAAGTAACATGCTTAAAGAAAAACAAATAAATACAAAAAATTAAAACAAACAATAAAAAAATAATAATAATAATAATAAATAGCACACTAGTGCAGGAGTGGCAATGCCACGTATACAATCTTGAGTGGCAATAACACCATTTTTGTTTTCAACTCCTTCACAGGTAACAGCTGCAAGTCTTCAGATAAATTAAAAACAAAATGAATTCCAAGACATGAGTCCACTGGATAAGAGAAAAAGGATTTGGCGGTTTCAAAGAAATTACACAGGAGAATCCTTCCCCCTACAGAAAAACAGTCATCGCCACGAGAGTAGGAGATCAGTGTCTGTCCATCATTGTAACGCCTGTATTGTTCCCATGTTGCAATTGAATTAATCAATGGTCCAGAAAAGTGGAGCTGTAAGTGGGCTGAAAACTGATGTGGTCTTTTGGCTTGCCACTTTCTGCTTCTCATGGATCTGCCTGACAAGTTGTTGGAAAGGGGTTTTGAGGCCGACGGACAAGTTTTTTCAGTTTACCTAAAAATGTCTCAAAGGGAAAAGCTGAAACACTATCTAACGGGCTGAATTTTCGTGCATCTTGAGCTAGGTGGATCAGTAAATGCATGTTATAGCTGACAAATTCAGTGCCATACATTGCAGCAAAATCTGTTACAAAGAGTTTCAAAATCTCCTCAGCATAGTCACAATTGTCAGGAGAACATAAGGCAGGACTCAGAAGAATTCTCATAGATACCGATAGAAGTAAAAAGTTTCTGTACATTATAATGGGTATATTATTGAGGAGAACAACAGGGCCAGTGTAAAGTAAAAATTGATGAAGCTCTGTAGCTTTCCATGTGCTGAATTCAAACAAGGATCGTGGTTTCCTTGCAAAATTGATAGGTAAATATTGCCTGATAGAAACCATATATGCTGACATTACAACAAAAAACTTCATAGATTGCCTGCATTTCAACGGCCCCTTCAACTAAAGAAATATTAACTTACGCATTGCCCCCAAACACACAAGGTGCATATAATCTAACACAAAACTGGTAACTAAACTTATACCCAGATCATTTAGGGGGGAGGCTGACAGTTGGTGCTGTTGATAGCCTTGCCTTCCAAATTGCTCATCTGTCCTGAGCTCTGCTGATATTTCAGGATAAGCCAGCTTCCCATTAATGTACTGGCCTTTTTGAGTGCACCTCTCACACCCATAATAGCCTGTATGGCCTTTGGAGCATTTAAGAAAGGCACGAGCAGGCGCATCACAAATAAAAGCATCGGGTAATGGTACCCTGAAATGTACACTATTGTACACAATACCACTCTGAGAAACGGCTTTCATATCTACGCTGAATTCTTGTAAATACCCTTTCACATTTGCGGGTTTGGACGCACCAGAGTACACTACAATTACAAAGACACTACACTCTGGAATTTCCTTTATCATACCCAGTGTAAATAACCTCAGTTCCCTTTCAGTCGGTCACTCTCGACGCCATGTCGGTGACCGACGAAAATGGGATAACGCTTCGATAGACCAATCTACTTCGAGTATAAACTAAACGAGCCAATGCACATTGGCATGCAATTATTGCATCCAGCTGCCGCTGATCACAGCGTGAGTATAATAAGGCAGCAGGTGCAATGCTTTTCGCTTCGGAGCCGAGCGTTAGTATCGTTCTGCTCAACTGTGTCTGCTGTGAACTACGAGTTCAGCACGCTCTCGGATGCTTCGTGTGTTGGCGAGACGGCGCTTCAGCGGTGGTCGTTCCAGCGTCGAGTGGATTGCACACTTCAGGCTGCACTACCCCCTGTCGTGTTGCAAGCAGCCAATTCCCCTGTGCGCCTCAGCACTAAAAGAGCATTTCCTAAAGAGCAAATTTCTCTAAAAGAGCTTCATGGGTGCGTCTTTGTAAAGACGACGGATCGTCCTTATAAGGATGCCGTTTCACCCGTGCGTTTCTGGGTGCGGTTGTTACCTGGCAACGGGTGATGGTCACGATTGCTGCCTCACGTGTCTGGGCAAACACGCTGAGGTAGCTTTCGTGGATGAGTCATCTTCTCTCTGCGGGAAGATGACCATCTCGGAGCTGCGAACCAGGCTCCGCTTCCTTCAAAAAAGGGGACGGAGTCCCGTTGCCGCGATCTGGGGCTCGTTCTGGCGGCCGACAGACGAAAACCATTTCCAGCAGTAGCATGGGCGGTTTAAGGATTATAGTGGTGGCAAACCCCGCAGGGAACCAACCCTCTGGGGACCATCACTCCTCTTGCATCTCCGATCCAGAGGAGTAACCCACGGAATGCGCTGGGCCCTCTTCAAAGAGTGTACCAGTGGTATCCAGTGGGCCTCCCCCTGACCACATGTACATCTCAACATCCTAGGGAGAGCTGTCAGATGAAGATTCAACTGTGCTGCTGCCCTCTGGGACGGTGGCAGAGCCTGAATTGGATCCGGAGATGACAGCTATGCTTTCCCGGGCCACCGAGAGGGTAGGGCTCGAGTGGAAATCTCCACCGCGTCCCGAGCCCTCGAGGCAGGATGATTGGTTTCTCAAGGTGGCGCGCGCTGGTTTTCAGTGCCCCACCCTGGTGCCTTTCTTCCCGGAAGTGCATGACGAGCTCACCAGGTCATGGATGGCACCTTTTACTGCCAGAAACTGTCTGGTGGGCTCCTCCTTCCTCACCACCCTCGATGGCAGTGCAGCGAAGGGGTATTCGGTGATTCCCCCAGAGGAGCGGGCGGTAGCAATGCAAGTGTGTCCTAAGTCTGTCTCCTGCTGGCGGGGAGACCCGGTGCTTCCTTCCCGGGCCTATAGGCATTCGTCTGTTCTAACCGGCGGTGCCTATATGGCTTGCGGGGAAGCTGCTTCTGCCTTACACGCTGTGGCATTACTGCAGGTGCACCAGGCCAAGGCACTGAAGGACCTGCATGAGGGTGGTCACGATCCAGAAGTTCCGAAAGAACTCAGAACCGCCACTGGCCTTGCGCTCCGAGCGACGAAGGTCACCGTGCATTCTCTGGGTCGTGCGATGTTCACGCTTGTGGTCCAGGAGTGCCATCTCTGGCTGAGTCTGGTTGAAATGAGGGACGCTGACAAAGATCGGTTCCTTAATGTCCCTGTGTCCCAGACCGGCCTCTTCGGTGACACAGTCGAGAACCTGGCCCAGCAGTTCTCGGCTGCACGGGAGCAGACTGAGGCGGTCCAACCTTCTGCCCGGCGGGCAGCTGCTGCCTCCACACCGTCCGCCGGTTGCAACGCCCCAGCCTGCTCGTCGCTGAGGGCGGCCCCTTGCGTCCACCCGCTCCCGCGCCGCATCCGCAGCAGCCTCCAGCAAGTGGCGCCGTAGAGCTGGGCGTAGGCAGGCCGTCCCCACCCGTCCTGGCCCCCGTCAAACCTGGCAGTGAGCAGAAGAGCAAGAGGCCCCAAGACGGGCGACCCAGAGAGAGGTAGCTGCTTTCTGGGGGATGGTGAAGGCACCTCTCCCTCCCCTGGAGGAGGGCCAGGGGAGAATCTGGAAATCTCGACGAGAGAGCGGTTTTCTCTGTGTCTGGGTCCCAGGAGGGCACAGAGAGTTGCGGACGGCCAAACACCGGACCTCACTCATCCTCCTCCTTCGCCAGATGGCAGCAGCGGGCGGTTCGAGAGCGTCAACAAAGGCCCTACTCACGCACCCTCTGCCAACCCGTGGAACCAGGTGAGCTCTGCACCCCACACTCGCACCACACTCAGGCCTGCTCACAAGCCGCCCGAGTTGGATCCCTGTGTTCCACCTCGCTGCCCCACTGCGGGTACGGCTGTGGTTCCGCTGGTCCCGCTTGTACGGTTTCTAAGCGCCTGGTCAGCGCTACCCAGCCCGTCTCGCTGGCTCCTGCGGACCATCGGCCTCGGCTATGCGATTTAGTTTGCCTGCCGTCCCCCAAGTCCAGCGGTATCCGCTTCACTACAGTGAAAGCGTCCGATGCCGAGTTTTGAACCGGGCCCTTCATCGGCTACCGTTCAAGATGTTGACGCAGAAACGCATCTTCGGGTGCGTCCATCCCCGAGATTGGTTTGCAGCAATCGACCTGAAGGACGCGTACTTTCATGTGTCGATCCTTCCGCACCGCAGACCTTTTCTGCGGTTTGCATTCGAAGGACGGGCATATCAGTACAAGGTCCTGCCCTTCTGGCTGTCCCTGCCTCCCCCGTGTCTTTACGAAAGTCGCGGAGGTGGCTCTTGTTCACCTCAGAGAGCAGGGTGTTCGCATTCTCAACTATCTAGACGATTGGCTGATACTAGCACAATCTCGGGATCAGTTGTGTGAGCACAGGGACCTGGTGCTCCGGCACCTCAGCCTGTTGGGCCTTCGGCTGCTAGCCTGCTTGAATACATTCAAGGGCAGGACAGCGGTCCCACTGAAACTTTTTCAGAGGCTCCTGGGGCATATGGCGGCTGCAGCGGCACTTACACCGCTCGGCCTGTTACATATAAGACCGCTCCAGCACTGGCTTTATGGCCAAGTCCCGACATGGGGGTTGAAGCGCGGGTCCAAGTTACACCGCCCTGTCGCCAAACCCTCACCCTGTGGTCAGATCTTGCGTTTCTCAGGGCAGGGGTGCCCCTAGAGCAGATCTCAAGGCATGCTGTGGTTTACACGGATGCCTCCACCACCGGCTGGGGGGCCACGTGCAACGGGCATGTAGTCTCAGGGGTTTGGACGGGCCCGCAGCTGCAGTGGCACATCAAGGTGCCTAGCAGTGCACCTTGCCTTGAACCGTCTCAAAGGTCACTTACGAGGCAAGCATGTGCTGGTCCGAACAGACAACAAGGCGACCGTTGCGTACATCAACCGACAAGGTGGTCTGCGCTCCCGTCGCATGTCACAACTCGCCCGCCACCTCCTCCTTTGCAAAGACACTGTGCAAAGTCCGGGAGGACGAGGAGCATGTCTTGCTAGTGGCGCCGTACTGGCCCACGCGGACCTGGTTCCCCAAACTAGTGCTCCTCGCGACAGCCCCTCCTTGGCCGATTCCTCTAAGGAAGGATCTACTGACTCAGAGACGGGGCACCATTTGGCACCCGCGTCCAGACCTTTGGAAACTCCATGTCTGGTCCCTGGACGGGACGCGGAGGTTCTAGGTGACCTGCCCCAGGAGATAGTGAACACCATCACTTCGGCAAGAGCACCGTCTACGAGACACGCTTACGCCTTGAAGTGGAACCTGTTCGTCGAGTGGTGTTCTTCTCGCCGAGAAGACCCCCAAAGATGCCCGATTGCGGTTGTGCTTTCCTTTTTGCAGCAAGGGCTGGAGCGAAGGCTGTCTCCCTCCACCCTCAAAGTCCAGGTTGCCGCTATTGCTGCGTACCATGACCCCATGAATGGGAAGTCTTTAGGTAAGCATGACCTCGTCATCAGGTTCCTTAGAGGTGCCAGGAGGTTAAATCCTTCCCGGCCCCCTTCCATACCCTCTTGGGACCTGACTCTGGTGCTGAAATCACTACAGCAGGGCCCATTCGAACCTTTGCATTCAGTCGAGCCAAAGTTTCTTTCATTGAAAACTCTGCTCCTGCTTGCACTGGCCTCTATCAAGAGGGTAGGGGACCTGCACGCATTTTCGGTCGACGATTCGTGCCTAGAGTTTGGCCCGGCTGACTCCCAGGCAATCCTGAGGCCCCGGCCCGGCTAAGTGCCCAAGGTTCCCACTACACCCTTCAAAGACCAAGTGGTGAACCTGCAAGCACTGCCCCTGGAGGAGGCAGACCCAGCCCTGGCTGTCCCGTCCAAGCATTGAGATGCTATGTAGATCGGACACAAAGCTTCAGAACCTCAGATCAGCTCTTTGTCTGTTACGGAGCCCGGCAGAAGGGGAATGCCGTCTCTAAGCAGAGGATGGCCCACTGGATTGTGGATGCCATTGCCCTGGCTTATCAGGCACAGGGTGTGCCCTGCCCGTTCAGGTTGCGAGCTCACTCAACTAGAAGTGTTGCATCCTCCTGGGCGCTTGCTCGTGGTGCCTCGCTGACAGATATTTGTAGAGCTGTGGGCTGGGCGACCCCTAACACGTTTGCTGGGTTCTATAGCCTTCGTGTAGAGCCAGTATCCTCCTGTGTTCTCACCTCAAACGGGTAGTGGCACCAAGAGGCCCGGTTAGTGTCGGCTTGCTAAAACTGCTCCAGAGTGTCCGTACTGTAGACCCTGTTGAGATCCTCCATCACCCTAGGCAGCTGGACGCGGTGGAACGTCCGACGCCAGGCCTTCATGATGAATCCGTGAGAATGGAAGGCTGGGTTCCATATTGAGACCTAAGCGGTACTCGTATGCGTATAGTCCACAGTATAGCCTTAGAGCCCGTGTTTCCCCGGCAGACTTCTGCCTTTCCAAGAGGGTTTGAATCACCTCAAATTTCTCCATATACACTTAAACGGATGCTATATGTGTATTTGCTCCCGAAACCTCCTTCGGAAAGGATGGGGCCTCCGCAGCGTCCCTGTTCCAAGTGGAACGGGTACGTTTTCCCAGTGTTATCCAGTCTCACCCAGTGAGGTAGTGCTTTGACAATGATGAGTGGAACTACTTGTTCCCAGCGCTGGCCTACACCTGATAGGGGCGCAGGCGGCTCGCACAGGGCACTGAAAGGGGCAGCATCCATCGCGCTTTGGTAGGGATCCCATTTTCATCGGTCACCGACGTGGCGTTGAGAGTGACCGACTGAAAGGGAACATCTCAGTTACGTATGGTAACCCTCGTTCCCTGAAGGAGGGAACGGAGATGCCATGTCCCGTCGCCATGGTTGCTGTACCACCGCTGAGCCGCCGGGTCTCCGGCTCGACTCCTCAGTGAAAACCTGGTATGCATTGCACCTGCTGCCTTATTATACTCACGCTGTGATCAGCGGCAGCTGGATGCAATAATTGCATGCCAATGTGCATTGGCTCGTTTAGTTTACACTCGAAGTAGATTGGTCTATCGAAGCGATATCCCATTTTCGTCGGTCACCGACGTGGCGTCTCCGTTCCATCCTTCAGGGGACGAGGGTTACCATACGTAACCGAGAGGTTATTTTAATTAGTTTCCAGGATTTATATATTATTCTTATATTATTTAATTCTGTCCTTTCTTAATATTAGTTAAGTGTTTGTTATATTTTTTAATGTTACTTTGCACTCTATAAGCTATTTAACCGATAGAGACCTTTATTTTGAAAGGCGACTTTATGGAAGTAGGATGAATGTTAGTATTAATTGCGTAATTGTTTTATTTTTATGTATGAGAATTCATTACAATTTCCAATATTGTTTATTCATCTGTTCTAGCTCTTACGGTGTTGTGAAGTCTATAAGGAATAATATAAACATAAAGGAAGACAGTACAACATCAGCGCATGAGTTAAATCCTTTATTCTTCAACCGGGCTGTCACAGTAAGAGCTTGCCCCCATTGATTCCATTTGCTGATGTAAATGATGACAGACCAAGGATCAAATTTGTGCACTCCTGTGAAGGAAATTGAAGTATTAAAGGTTGCACAAAACAAGGAAACTGACGATGAGATAGAAGATTGATATGAAGTTACAAAGAGAAATGAAGTACGTCACTCTGACCGTGATCGAGTTCCAACAGAAAGGATGCATGCATATCAAAAAGAGGAGTCAGAAAAGGCAAAGAGAGAGCTTATGCATGCATATGAAAAATGGAAGGATGAGGCTCGAAAGGCAAGAGGGCAGCTGAAAACAGACATCCCCGAAAGTCAACTAGCGTCACTTATAGACACATTGGAAAACGAAAGAGACACTGTGATGAATGCATACATAAACGTTCGAAGTTATGCAACACCACCCACTGATACAAGGAGAAGAATTGATGCTTGCGATGCCGTGACAAAGGATATTGTAAAGATTGCTTATGAGAGGATCTCAGGTCTGGATGGAGACTTTGACAGTGAGAGAGTAAGGGGGCGTCTTCGTGAATTACTTGATCGAGATTATGCTAATAATCAATCGATCGATCGTAACGTGCATGGCAATATGGAACTTTGGAAAACAATGTTGATTAATCCACAATATTAAACGACTCATTAAACAATTCACACGTCGCCTTGATGTAACAGACAGATAAATATGTTTATGTAGATAAATGAGCCCCTTATTACTATGGAAATCCCTTCCACGTTGCTATTTGTTCCATTTAAGAGGTGAATTCGTAGTGCAGCAGTTAAAACTCCGGTTCTCTGCATGCTCCCGCGGCCAGGGGATGCAAATCCTGGCGGCAATTAGTGCCTTGGCACGACACCGTAGCTGATAAAACATTGCTGACATTCAAATGGACTTTCATCAGTGCAATCCATCATGCTCCCTAAGGTCACAAAACCCTGGACTTTTGGTAGTACCTAGGATAGCAAAGTCCAATAAAGGAGGTAGAGCTTTTTTGCATTTGGCTCCCAAACTCTGGAATAGCCTTCCTGATAATGTTCGGGGTCCAGACACACTCCCTCTGTTTAAATTTAGATTAAAAACACATCTCTTTGGCCAAGCATTCAAATAATGCATCTCATAATCTTGGACTGCAGTTATATCTGATCAAATGTGCATTATTATTCTTTAGCTTGGGTTAAACTAATTAATTTTACTTGGTTGGAACAGCAGCTACGCTAATTATGTCTCTATTTGTTTCTCTGTTTTGCCGTGGTAACCTTGTCATCCCGTGGTAACTAGGATTTACAAAAGCTTCAGTCTGGATCCAGAACACCTGAGAAGAGATGATGCCAACTCCTCAGAGGAGCTCAGATGATGCTAACCCTAAAACAACATACAGAACTAACAAATTTTGCTATAAGTTTGATTGCATCATAAAATAATTGCTGTTAATAGTGTTCATCATCTGTTTGATTACGTCTTTAATTGATTTTTCCATACATTTCTGCCATACGTACATAAACTGACAGTCACCACTGATAAGCTACTATTAAATATTGTAGAAACTTAATTTTCTGTAAAGTTGCTTTTCAATGATTTGTATCGTAAAAAACGCTATACGAATAAACTTGAATTGAATTTAATTGAAAAGTCCATTAGAAAAAAATAAATAAATGATCCAACATGAAAAAAGAACAATGAAGTTTACTTTACAGAGCACCAAACTTCAATATCTATTGTTTTAAAGCTGCAATTAACTTACCTAACTATGGAACCAGGAGATGCAGCATCCAATAAACATTTTGTAAATTAGTCAGGCATGTTTAGTAATTAGAAGATGCCTCTTTTAGCTTATAATTAAGTCACATTTCATTAGAGTCAATTATTTTCCCCTCAATGTATGCAAACAAACCACGGAATATGGCTCTTTTACGTTCCTCTCGTGCCTTATTCACCCTTGGCCACAATTTTTCTGTTGCCACTTTGTCTTCAGGAGACAGTAATTTGGAGATGTGAAGGTTGCTGTCCAGTAAAAACTTGGCTTTTTTTTTCTGCTGCCCTCCAGATCTCATCACGATAAATGCGCATCGACAAGAGAATGACAATGTAGCCCGATTAGGATTCGCATTTGACAGTGTAGATTTGCGATGATGATGAACTGTGCCCACCACCCGATCAAGCTGGTCTTGTATTTTCGGAGAAACTTTAGCAAGAGCATCAATAGTTATCAGTCTAACGTCTTCTCCATCGGTTTCTTTCAAGCCATGCAATTTGCTTTTGTTTTCTTCGATCTAAGACTGCAGAGAGTGATGCAACTGGAAACTGTAACACGTGAGCTTACGAAATGCAAAAAAGTTTCTCGTTAGCAAGCAAAAGTTTCTCAAAGGTCCCTTTAGGGGCTTTGTACTTTAGCTACATAAAATAATTTATAAAATTTATACTATGCTTTAACTCAAAACTCACTTTAAACCACAAAGTGTTTGTAATAACCTCCAATTGTTATTTTTAATTGAGGGTTTTGGTCATATAATTTTGCAGACATGTTATTTGTAACAATTTATATCAAGCTAATCGCTATACCTGCTTAGCATTTCTCATGTAAACATTGCATTGTTATAAAAATAAACAAAATACCATCAAAATCACAACAATTTTTCACAACAACTTAACCTCGAGTTTCTTAGCTTCATATTTCATCCCTGTAAATGTTTTTCTGGAAGTGTAATGCACGTTCATCATCAGAGACAGGGCAGGTTATGAACACATAATATGGTTGTCATATGAGCAGCAAATGAGCTTCCTTTGAGTCAGAACAGTGATCGCGGAAGAGAAACAGCCAGACAGCGCTAGAAGCAGCTATGGCTCATCAGAATGCGTAAATTAGTGGAAAGTGAATAAAAAAATGATGATTCTGTCTAAGCTATGTTTTTTAAAACGAAAACGCACTAGTGTAAACGTAGCCTAGAGACATTAGTCCTGGGGACATCATCAGTGAAAAGAGGGCTTGTCTGTCTCCTGAAAAAGCAGACATGCTAATTTTTTATTTTATTTATTTTTATCTTAATATTTAGATCTTAAGCATGCAGCAGTGATCCTCACATACTGACTTAAAACTGTTCATTTTGCACTGAAAACTACTTGAACTTCATTAAAACTATTTGCATTGATTTGTGTTGGTTACATTTTGTTCCTTTGTGCAGTGGCTCAGGAGATGAGTCTTTGAGTGTAAAAACCTCAACAATGTGTAATGTAATCTTGTTAAAATGGATTTCATAAAATTGGTATCGAAAAAAAGTATCGTTCAGGAACCAGTATCAAAGTCAAGGTATCGGTATACATTTTTTTTGAACGATACACAATCTTATTAGTCTATTATTTGTTCCAGAGCAAATACTTTTGGCTGAGGACAAAATCTCATTACGTTATTTCAATTTTGCACATCAGAGTGCTGCCTTTGTACTTTTGACTGAATCATCTAGCAACTTTAATGATGGTTGTTTTTTTTTTTAATTCAGTAAGTAATATATTATATACATAATAGTAGTATTTAGTATTGGAAAACAGTGTGTGTCTTCATGATGGTGATTTTAGTGACATTGATGCACCATTAGATGGCATCAAGAGACTCTGATGGAATGCCAAGAGTTCTCTGGAGAGAACAAGAGCTTGGACAAGAAGTTGGGTGGCTTGCTCTGACAGGAAGGGTCTAATCTTCCTAATGTTGTATAGGGCAAATCTGCAGGATGATCCATCACAACTCCTAGGTTTCTGGCTGTCCTGGTAGGAGTTATGGTTGACGAACCCAGCTGTATAGAGTAGTTGTGATTTAACGATGGGTTAGTTGGAACCACCAGCAGTTCTGTCCTAGTAACTGAGGGTGGACAGTAGAATCTGGTGATTAAGTGTGTCAAAAGCAGCAGACAGATCCAGCAAGATGAGTACTGAGGATTTGGAAGCTGCTCTTGCCAGTTGCAGGGCTTCAATAACCGAGAGCATGACAGTCTCAGTTGAGTGGCCGCTTTTGAAGCCAGATTGGTTGCTGTCCAGGAGGTTGTTCTGTACAAGAAACATAGAGAGTTCGTTGAACACAACTCGCTCAAGTGTCTTTGCAATGAATGGAAGAAGGGATAGCGGTCTGTAGTTTTCTAAAAGTGCTGGATTTAGAGAGGGTTTCTTAAGCAGTGGGGTTACCCGAGCCTGCTTAAACGCTGAGAGAACTGTACCAGAGTGAAGAGAGGTGTTGATAATGTGAGTAAGTGAAGGTATTACTGAAGAAGAAATCGCTTGAAGGAGGTGAGTGGGAATAGGATCAAGTGGACACGTAGTGGGATGACTGGACAGGATAAGTTTGGAAACGTCCATCTCTGAGAGTGGAGAGAAGTAGGAGAGAGAGTGTTTATTAGTCGTTATGAAGTTATCATCCATCTGCGGTGTGGAGAATTGGTCACTGATGGTTCTTGTCTTATTTGTGAAGAAAACTGCACACTGCAAGCGTGAGCGGTGCGTGAGCAGCGCATATTTTTTTCGGTGTCCATGTTAATCAATAAGTGCATTCACACCAGCAGCAGCGTGTGAGCGTCGAGCAGGAGCGTAGCGTGAGCAGCACTGCAGCGATGGTTTCGGCGCCAGGCTTATTTTTGCTGCGCCGCTCACGCTCAGTTAAAGTGACAGCACACTTTTGATGGACAAAATAAATATAATTTCACCCAATACGTGCTAAAAATGCACAGATCAACAATGCCAACTGTGTTTTAACACAAATTGGAGTATTTCATGACAGAAAATGAAGAATAAAAAATATGTATAGAAGATTTAGCCATTTTAACTTTGATTGACGAGACAAACTTAAGCCTTTTTTTTAATTTTCAGTTTCACAGTTACAGAAACGGAGCTATAGACACAATAAATGCACATTAAACATGCTGACATATTCAACATTCTGCCTAATAAAAATTATTAACGCTCAGCGTGTTCACCTCGGTTAGAAACACACCTTTTCATTTTTAAAATGAATCCCCATGAACAAATAATGACCTAGAATATTCTCACTTAACAATTAGCTAAAACAGAATGAATATAATATTGCTCCAGGTCTTCAATTACAAAAACAGACAACAAGGACACAAGACGAACAGACACAAAAAGATCTATAAACCATATTCACAGCTTCTAAGAAAAATATTAATCTTTAAATTACAATTGGCTAGAAACGCATAGCCTACTGTTTTTTTTATTCAGCTGTAGCCTACATAAATAATAACTTGAAACATTTTGACATTCTTTCTTAGCCTCACAATTAGTTAAAAACCAAATAATAATTCACATTTCTCCCGATCAGTTACAAAAACAGAGCTTAATCACAAGAATTTTAGATAAAGCACATTGACAGCTTCTATAATGCACATGGAGATTATAGACACTCACTGAGCTATTACTTGGTTAATAGCGCATATCTGGGTAAGTGCCTGGGTAAAAGTATGTATTTAAAAAAAAAAAAAACAGTAGGCGTATAAACAGCACGTTTGAGTCTGACTGAAACAACAGGAGCTGGTTTTGTTGTTTACTATTTGTTTAACAAAATTTCAAAACATACAAACCTATAAAACAAAAACATATAAAAACAAATATATATTAATACTCTTAAAGAAATATGAAGTTTTGGAGCGGCGGCAGTGATGCTGTAGTTACGCTCACGTGCTGCTCACACGTCGCTCACGCTTGCAGTGTGAAACAGGCGTAAGAGTCAATGAAGGAGGAGGAGGAGGCAGACTAAGAAGAGAAGAGAAAGTTTTGAAAAGAGTGCGAGAGTCAGAACAGTTGTTAATTTTGTTGTGGTAGTATGATGTTTTAGCAGTGAAGACATTTGCAGAGAAGGAAGAAAGGAGAGACTGATACACACTGAGGTTGGTAGAGTTTCTTGATTTATGCCATTTCCTCGCTGCAGGCATATGTAAACACGGCAATCACGCTCAGATCTGCACCAAAACAATTGCTTCGAGACCGTCTGAACGAGGTGGTCTTGAGCCATTTGCAAATGAACTCTGGAGCGGTTCGCTATAAGTGTGAAAGCAATCCGACCCAACACACCTAAGGACAAGGCTGTATCACAATGTATGATGGGTAATTACGTAAAGTTGCCTAAAGCAGCAAGGATTGTATTGTTAATGACTCCCAAAATGAACTGTGGGCTAACTTGAAACAGGGAAGCAGAGAAATGTTTAATTGAAATGTCTCCTAATTTATCTTCTCCACAATAGGTACATGTTAAGAATACTGTCCCACCTAAGTTTTGATTCCTTCTCAAAATAATGAAGTAATATAAAAGCAGTTGCCAAAAAAGCCACAATAATCCCGCAAAGCTGGTCTCTGTCCATCCTGTCCATGCGGAATCCCTGATGAAAAAAAACAAAAACAGATGCACTCTGACCAATTAAAGGAGAGTTTACTCGCACGTGACTTGTATTAACAAAGTTTGGTTCATTTGAAAATATTGCCTTGTGAATGCAAACTGAACCAAGATGAAATTGCAACACTGTAGCGACTTAACTCCCGGGTTCAGAACAAAGCAGTCAATCTACATGTGTGAAAACACCCTAAAATGCTGCCTTCAGAGGATGCATTCCAAGGTAGGAAGTAGGGCTGCACGATTAATCAAATCAAATCGCAAAGGCGATAAATCATTTTTTTTTTACCAGTATGTGTGTTCCCTGGGAATTGAACCCACAACCTTTTGCGCTGCTAACGCAATGCTGAGCCACAGGAAAACATGCGTACCTTTCTGTGAAACACGGTTCTGTGATCAGTAGTAAATCTCCATCAGAAGGCCAGGGGGTGCTCTCGCATGGAAACACCAAATACGCCCTGCAGAAGAAATCCAGGAAATCCCTATAGCGGTTTCTGAATAAACAGAAGATTTAAACAGAAGACCTTTTAAATCAAGGTTTCATTGATTCAACGTGACTAATAAACACATGACTATGACAATATATGGTTTATCTGAGTTCATCTTATTATACATTTTATTATGTGTAATATATATATATTCTCTCTATCTGCTTTTGATTGCAAGCTTAAATCAGATCGTGCAAGCATATTCTGACTTAGTTTGGTAAAGTGACTTACCACACATTCTCGTGCTGAAATATGAAGTAATGTCTTCATTGGACAATACAAAATCAGTCTGATGAAAATTAGGTGTGGGGTGGACAAAGCAAACTTGCTTGCTTTGCCTTCCCATGTCAAGCGCTGCATAAATGTGGCCTTGTTATATTTCTGCCACAATAATAACCTTGATATTGACCAGGATACTTAATTTTATTCATCTATGGCCATTATTTTGTTGGTCGTATTTTGACCTGTGGGCCCACTTGATTTATTAAACAAAAAAAAAAGAAAAAAGAAAAGAAAAGAAAAAACGTTTTGATTGAATGATTTATTTGTCTTAATGTTTCTACAAACACTATCTCTCATTCCATACAACACCACCACACATTTTCACACACACTCTCACACCCCCCTCTGGCCAGAGGTTCATAAATTTTGTCTGCCTCAGCAGATTTTGAGCTAAGTGGGGAACGTTTATTGTTAGAAGTGGAATACCACTAAATCTGAATGGATAACACAACTTTGACAACAGCAGAAGCCGTTAAATGTAGGCACTGTGGCATTCCCATGTGCGACAGTGTCTAAATTTTAGGATAATAATTGCAATTATCTGATGTCTGTTGCCATGGTGTGAATTTAACACCTTGGACATAAATGTAACTTTTCAAAATTGAGCCAATTAAATGGTTTATACTAATCTCATAGACCTAGGCCTGCATTTGAGTGAGCCAATTTCTATTTTTCAAATGCAATTTTCCTTCATTGCACAAGTAAAATTTTCAACCTCTTGTTGTTGCTCATGAACTACTCAAAAGAAGATTGGAGATGGCCAAAAAATCTCGGATCCATTCCACAAAACATCCCCATCTCGTACCTCTGGGGATGACAGCATTTGTGAGTCCATAGTTTGGAAATTCGGAGTTGTTATATTCATTAAATTTAGAAAAAAATCATTAAACGAAATAATTTTAACCAATAACCATAATTTAATTTTAGGCACCTTATGCCTTCCTTCCCATTTCTTTGCCAAAAAATTCTACATAGTCTTTAATCTATTCATGTCTTAACAATAGCCCTCACTATGCCAAATCCAGCCCAGATTTAAAGTAATAAGTGAGTCAAGCTCTCACTTGTCCATGAACTTCCGTTTCTATCCCTAAGATGTACAATAGGTTGGATTGGTGCCTATTAAAGCAGATTCAGTATGTTAGTTTAACAGATGAATGCAAATAACTACTGTGAGACCAGTAATTAATCAAATTGAGTCAAACTAATATTAAAATAAAAAATCTGTTTTCTGTAGTGATCATTAAAAGTGCAGCACCTGTGCCCCAAATTGAGGGATGCAAGTCCTTCTGGGTGGATTGTCAGTCAGTTGATCTCCTCATGCTCTCTTTTGCACACTCTTCTATGCACAATTCTGGCATATGTTTATCTATTTGTTTCAAAAATAAGAAGTCATACATCTCAGGATAACAATGTTGATCTATTGATCATATTCAATTCAATTCAATTCAAGTTTATTTGTATAGCGATTTTTACGATACAAATCATTGCAAAGCAACTTTACAGAAAATTAAGTTTCTACAATATTTAGTAGTAGCTTATCAGTGGTGACTGGCAGTTCATGTGCATATGGCAGAAATGTTCAGAAAAATCAATAAAAGAGGTAAACAAACAGACTATTAACACTATTAACAGCAATTATGCAATCAAACTTATAGCAAAATGTGGTAGTTCTGTATGTTGTCTCTGGGTTAGCATCATCTGAGGTCCTCTGAGGGGTTGGCATCATCTCTTCTCAGGTGTTCTGGATCCAGACTGGAGCTTGTGTAAATCCTAGTTACCACGGGATGTAAATCCCGTGGCAAAGCAGAGAAACAAATAGAGACATAATTAGCGTAGCTGCTGTTCCAGCCAAGTAAAATTAATTAGTTTAACCCAACCTAAAGAATAATAATGCACATTTGATCAGATATAACTGCAGTCCAAAATTATGAGATGCATTATTTGAATGCTTGGCCAAAGAGGTGTGTTTTTAATCTAGATTTAAACAAAAGAAGTGTGTCTGAACCCCAAACATTATCAGGAAGGCTATTCCAGAGTTTGGGAGCCAAATGCGAAAAAGCTCTACCTCCTTTAGTGGACTTTGCTATCCTAGGTACTATCAAAAGTCCATCGTTTTGTGACCTTACGGAGCGTGATGGGTTGTAGCGTGGTAGAAGACTAGTTAGGTACGCAGGAGCTATGCCATTAAGGGCCTTATAAGTAAGTAATAATATTTTGTAACTGATACGGAACTTAATAGGTAGCCAGTGCAGAGACTGTAGTATTGGGGTAATATTATCATATTTTCTTGACCTGGTAAGGACTCTAGCCACTGCATTTTGGACTACCTGTAGCTTGTTTATTGAGGATGCAGGACAACCACCTAGCAGTGCATTACAATAGTCCAGTCTAGAGGTCATGAATGCATGAACTAGCTTTTCTGCATCAGGAACAGGTAACATGTTTCGTAGCTTGGCAATGTTTCTAAGATGGAAGAATGCTGTTTTTTGTAACATGGGAAATATGATTTTCAAAAGACAAGTTACTGTCTAATATAACAACCAGATTTTTGACAGTAGAGGAAGTAACAGTACATCCGTTTAATTGCAAATTGTAATCTACGAGATTCTGTGTAATGTTTTCTGGTCCAATAAGTAATATCTCTGTCTTATCTGAATTTAATAGGAGAAAATTATTGGTCATCCAATCTTTTACATTTTTCACACACTCTGTTAGCTTAGATAATTTAGAATTTTCATCTGGTCTCGTTGAGATATATAGTTGACTATCATCAGCATAACAGTGGAAACTAATCCCGTATTTTCTAATGATATTACCAAGGGGCAACATCTATATTGAAAATAGCAGAGGACCTAGGACAGATCCTTGTGGCACTCCATATTTTACTGGTGATAAATGAGATGACTCCCCATTTAGATAAACAAAGTGGTAGCGATCGGACAGGTAGGATCTAAACCATCTAAAAGCCTGCCCTTGGATACCTGTATAGTTTTGTAATCTATCTATGAGTATGTCGTGATCTATGGTGTCGAACGCAGCACTAAGATCAAGTAAAACTAGCAATGAGATGCAGCCTTGATCTGAAGCAAGAAGCAAGTCATTTGTAATTTTAACAAGTGCAGTTTCTGTGCTATGATGGGGCCTGAAACCCGACTGAAATTCTTCATAAGATAATTTTTATTTGCAGAAAGGAGCACAACTGAGCAGACACAACTTTTTCTAAAATTTTAGACATAAATGGAAGATTTGAAATGGGTCTGTAATTTGCCAGTTCACTAGGATCTAGTTGTAGTTTCTTAATAAGAGGCTTAACAACCGCCAGCTTGAACGGTTTTGGGACATGACCTAAAGATAATGACGAGTTAATAATATTGAGAAGCGGTTTTTCTGCTACAGGTAACAACTCTTTCAGTAATTTAGTGGGTACAGAATCTAATAAACATGATGTTGGTTTAGATGCAGTGATAAGTTTATTTAGCACTTCCTGTCCTATAGTTGTAAAGCACTGCAGTTTATCTTTGGGTGAGATGGATAAAACTAAAGTATTAGACGCTGTAGAATCTACATTTGTTATTGTATTTCTGATGTTATCTATTTTATCAGTTAAGAAATTCATGAAGTCATTACTATTTAAGTGTGAGGGAATATTTAGATCGGATGGCGTCTGGTTATTTGTTAATCTAGCCACTGTTGCTAAATAAAAAACCTTGGATTGTTTTGGTTGTTTTCTATGAGTTTGTGGATATGCTCGGCCCTGGCAGTTTTTTAGAGCCTGTCTATAGCTGGACATACTGTTTTTCCACGCAATTCTAAAAACTTCCAAGTTCGTTTTTCTCCATTTGCGCTCAAGACTACGAGTCTCTTTCTTGAGAGCATGGGTATTACTGTTGTACCATGGCACAGTACGTTTTTCTCTAACCTTTTTCAATTTGATGGGGGCCAAACAGCTTCTAATGTATTAGAGAAGATAGTGCCCATGTTGCCAGTCATTTTGTCCAGTGTATTTGTCTAGTTCATGTGTATTTCAGGCAGTTACACAGGTGCAGTTGACGATAATGCGAAGCTATATAGTTATTATCACAATACAAGGCACAATGGTGGTCAGTAACATCATCACTTTGAGGTACGATATCTATGTCAGTAAGATCGATTCCATGTGATATAATTAAGTCTAGCGTATGATTAAAACGATGAGTGGGCCCGGTGACATTTTGCTTTACTCCAAAACAGTTTAATAAGTTAGTAAACGCAAGTCGTAATGCATCATTTGTATTATCAATATGAATGTTAAAATCTCCGAAAATTAGCGCTTTATCAGCGGTAACCAACAGGTCTGAGAGGAAATCTCCAAATTCTTTTAGGAATTCTGTATATGGCCCTGGTGGTCTATACACAGTAACCAGAGAAAAAGATACAATAGATTTCTTTTGCATATCTGACAGTATAACATTAAGCATAAGTATTTCAAATGATTTAAACCTGTATCCTGTTTTCTGGGTAACACTGAGAATATCACTATATATTGTTGCAACACCTCCCCCGCGACCAGTCTGACGGGGCTCATGTTTATAACAGTAGTTTCATGGAGTAGACTCATTTAGACCAATATAATCATTTGGTTTTAGCCAGGTTTCAGTCAAGCAGAGTACATCAAAACTATTATCTGTGATCATTTCATTTACAATAACTGCTTTGGGTGTGAGTGATCTAATGTTTATGAGCCCAAACTTTAAAAATTGTTTTTGTTCATTTATTTTACGTTTTTCTGGTTTAATTACGATAAGATTTTTTCTAGATCCTACATTAAATTTATATTTTGACCTCATTATTCGGGGAACAGACACAGTATTAATAGATTGGACAGCGCAAGTACTTCTAACATTTAAGCGGGTAGAACAAAAGCCATCATAGCAGTTATTTGAGAATTGGCTTACTAGTCAAATGGAGCGTAGAGTCCTGGAGATGTTGTCCGACAGGAGTTCCGCTCCGACTATGCTGGGGTGCAGGCCATCAGCGCGAAAAAGCCTAGGTCGCTCCCAGAAAAGATTCCAATTATTAACAAAGAGCAGTTTCTGTTCTTTACACCATGACAATAACCATTCATTTAGAGCAAAAAGTCTACTGAACCTTTCGTGTCCTCGTCAATACGTGGGCAGTGGTCCTGACACGATGATCGTCGCCGCGGGCATCGTGCTGCGAACCGTCTCGATCAGGCTCCTGAAGTCCCTCTTCAGCGTCTCCGTCTGCCGCTGCGTGGTGTCGTTAACCCCGGCGTGAAGCACGACCGCTCTGCAGCTCCCCTCGGCCTTCAGGATCGCGGATATCTGTGCAGAAACATCGAGAACACGAGCACCAGGGAAACAGTGAGTGTACACTTTACCTTCGGCTAAAGTAGCACGGACGTGTCGGACAATGGATTCTCCGACGATCACAGCGCCGCGTTCCGTCTCGCGGAGGGGAGAGAAGCGGTTCCGTGTGGAGACCTCGAAGACCGGAGGGGGAGAAGTCGTCGCCCGGGGCCTGGCTCACGTCCTCCGCTGCGGATGCACCCAGGGTCCATGGTGTCCCGGCGCCGGCGTGAAGGACATCTGGGCAGATCGCGTCCTGGGTGCACCGGACCTGTGCAGAGAAACACACGGGGTGGAGATGGTGGGACTGTTAGTAGCACACTGCATACTTACCCTGGACTTGTGAGCGTCAGCCCGGGAGGTTTCCAGCGCGGCTCTCCGCTCTCTCAGCTGGGCCTGCCTCTGCTCCAGGACCCGAATCTGCTTCTCCACGGCCTCCAGCTCGAGCTGCACCGAATGCAGCTCGAACATGTCGTCACCTGCTCTCAAAGGTAGACAAACATCCGCCATTAAAGCAAGTAACAGTGAGTAAAGCAATTGTAATGTGTGTGAATAGAGTATTAGCGATGCACGCGGGTTTAGCGACAACCACGCTGGTGATGCTAATGGGCTATAAGCTACTAGCGGACTCGGGAAATCAAAATAAGACTAGTGATAACAAGGCGCTCTGATTGTTTATGTTGTAGAATACGATAGAGGATATATTCACACGTTATAGAAACGAAAATGATGGTGTATAAAATAGATTTCAACAATAAAAAATAGACGATAGAGAAATAACGTGACGGAGCTCAAACTATAGCCATATACCCTACACTTTGCATTTGACGATACACAGGTTAATCTTTAGTTATTGCTTTTCTGTTTGGTCTGGGTTTTTACATTTACATTTACATGTAATCATTTAGCAGATGCTTTTATCCAAAGTGACTTACAAATGAGAACAGTAGAAACAATCAGATCAACAAGAGAACAACAACGGTATACAAGTGCTATGACAAGTCTCAGTTAGTCTAGTACAGAACACGTGGCCAGGGTTTTTTTTTATGAATATGATAGACAAGAAAAAGAAAAGGTAAGTACTAGTATTAGTTGGTTAAGTGCAGGCGAAAAAGATGAGTTTTTAGATGTTTTTTGAAAATGAGTAAAGACTCAGCTGTTCGAATTGAGATCGGGAGGTCATTCCACCAGCTGGGCGCAGTCCAGGAAAAAGTCTGTGAGAGTGATTTTGAACCTCTTTGGGATGGCACCACAAGGTGTCGTTCACTTGCAGAGCGCAAACTTCTGGAGGGCGCTTAAGATTGAACTAATGAGCTTAGGTATGTTGGCACCGTGCCAGTGGTCGTCTTGTAGGCAAGCATCAGTTCCTTGAATTTGATGCGAACGGCTACTGGTAGCCAGTGTAACCTGCTGAGGAGAGGAGTAACATGAGCTGTTTTTGGCTCATTGAAGACAAACCTCGCTGCTGCATTCTGGATGAGTTGTAGAGGCTTGATAGTACATGCAGGAAGGCCTGCCAGGAGATCATTACAATAGTCCAGTCTGGAGAGAACAAGAGCTTGGACAAGAAGTTGGGTGGCTTGCTCTGACAGGAAGGGTCTAATCTTCCTAATGTTGTATAAGGCAAATCTGCAGGCCCGGGTCGTTGTAGCAATATGGTCTGTGAAGCTTAACTGATGATCCCATTCTTTTTCCCATTCTTACCTCGAATTCTATGTTTTCAGGTGCCTAATGCTCTGTCTCACTGTCTGGACATCTCCAGGAAAGTGCTAATTTCCCCTTAAACTGATAAATGAGATCAATCCACATTGACCTCGGAGGTCAATCCACATTGACCTTTATTCACGGATTAATCCACGTTAACCCATCAGGTTAATCCACATTAACCTCTAATGGTTCACGGATTAATCCACATTAACCTGTCTGGTTAATCCATGTTAACCTCTAATGGTCCTCTCTTGAAAACTAAAACTATTCTAGTTGATTTCAATTTTGATGTTATTCAGATCTCTTAAATCTCTTAAATCTCTCTATCTTAAATGAGTCTATCCCAGAACAAACATTCCACAGGGTTGAAAAAACTTAATGTCTCCTACTTTTTTTTTCTTTATTGCCACCGAGTTCTTTTCAAAATGATGTCAGTGGTGTTCCTCTGGGCCTCGGCACCCTCTTCCCTAAAACTTGGAAAAGGGTAGGACTGGAATTAATAAAGTCCATAAATAACTCACCGCTCGCTCACAGGTCCAAAGGTCCACACAAGGGATCCCACTTCTGACACCAAATTGTGGCAGCATTTTTGCTTTTCTCAAGAAAGTTATGAGACAAAAGTCTTTTGAATATTTATTTTCTTGCAAGAAAAGTTCAACAACCATACAGTCATCCAAGTTGACTGCAGAGTGAGACAAAGAGGAAACACCCAAACTCAACATTTATACCGTCATCAAATGCAGATGCTTTGATCTCATCCGATCATAACGCATATTCAACATATATGTCCATTTTGTCACGGTTCAGGGTGCTTCATCGGCTTCCCTGTTGTCTGTGTCCTGTCATTTGCTGCAGCTCGTGACCTGGGCAATCAGCGCTGTGCAGATCACGAGCTGATTGTCCTCACCTGTTGCTAGTTCCCATTCTCCCTTTTATTCTCTGCTGTGTCTGTCCCTTGTTGTCAGTAGATTTCGCGTTGTCATTGTTATTGTGCTGTGTGTCTGTTTCCTCACCTTTACCGCTGTTGTGCTCAGGACGTCTAGACGAGGAGTCTTTCGTTGGCCGTGTGCCCGAGATCCTCTGTCTCGCTTTCCACGTCCCGTTGGGCATTGCACCAGAGGTGGTCTCCACAGCCTGTGTCCGCAGGTGTCTGTACGGACGGCTCTGGAGTTGTTACACCAGGCTTCAGTTTGTGTGTGTGTGACATTCACACGTTGGATTATTTTGGTATTTTTTGTTGTACCCAAAAAACTGTTGCACGAATCCTCTGCGTTTGAGTTCTCTCTCTTCGCGTTCCTGACACAATCTACTGACCATTATGGACTCAGCAGAGGAGATCGATGTTCTCCGAATCCTCAGGCAGCAGGGCACGCTGCTGGGTAGACAGCAGGAGGAAATCACCGCTTCTCGTCACGCTTTTTTTCGGAGCTGTCACTGCAACTGACCCAGCTCATAGAACGGCTTGATCGGCTTCAGATTATTCCTCCCGCGACTCCTGTTGTACAACCTCCGTCCGAACCAGAGAGTGTTGCTTCCCGTCATGCGGAGCCTCCACCTGCTCCATACTCCGGTGAGCCCAACTCATGCCGTTCATTTCTGTCACAATGTTCGCTGACTTTTTCACTCCAGCCCTCTTGTTTTCCCACGGAGCGAGCTAAAGTGGCATTCATCATCACGCTTTTAGTCGGACAAGCGAGAGAATGGGGTACGGCCATGTGGGACAATGATCATCAGTGTTGCAGCTCGTTTAAGGAGTTTTCGGAGGAGCTCCGCAAGGTGTTCGATCGCTCCGCGCTTGGGACGGAGGCGGCGCGGGCGTTATCTTTGCTGCAACAGGGAGGTCGGTCGGTGTCGGATTACTCCATAGAGTTCCGCACTCTCGCCGCGTCATGCGGATGGAATGCTAAAGCGCAGTGGGATCACTTTCTTCACGGGTTGGCAGACTACATCAAGGACGAGATATATTCTCTCGAACTGCCTCCCAGCCTCGACGGTTTAGTCGACCTTGCCATCCGCTTTGACAACAGGATAGCTCTCTGGTCCCGCCATCAGAGGGGGTGGTCTCTCGCGAGCTTTTCTCCAACCTGGTCGCTGGAGCGGCGGGTGACGCAACTTCTCAGCGTCTCGTCATACCTGAGGAGGAGCCCATGCAGATCGGGAGAGCCCGGCTGACGATCACCGAGAGGCGCCATCGCCTCACTCACAGTCTGTGTCTCTACTGTGGGGGGGCGGGGCATGTGGCGGTCTCGTGTCCAGTGAAGGGGCGGCGTTTTTCGGCCAAGGAGGGGCGTACGGTGAGCGTCACTAATACATTGCTGCCCTCTGGTGGTCGTTCCGTCCTCCAGGCTTCATTACAATTTAATAAAACTATTTATCAGGTGTCAGCTTTAATTGATTCTGGAGCAGAGGGGTGATTTTATGGACAATGAGCTGGCTGCCCAATTAGGTGTGCCATCAGTTCCACTGGCCGAGCCCATTTCAGCCAGGACTCTGTGCGGCACCCATCTCACTAGAATTACACACTCCACCAGGTTTATTACTCTCACCCTCTCGGGTAATCATGCTGAGGAGATTCGTTTTCTCCTCATTCATTCTCCCTCCACTCCATTAGTATTAGGACACACATGGTTGGTCAAACATAACCCACACATTGACTGGACTCTTAATTCTGTTCTGGCATGGAGCCCTTTTTGTTTATCTCAATGTTTGGGTCCTGCATTTTCTCCTGTTATGTCTTGTTCTGTGTTACAGGAGGAGCCGGTGAGCCTTGCGAATGTACCGGAGGCTTACCATGACTTGAAAGCGGTTTTCAGTAAGTCCCGAGCTTCATCCCTTCCTCCACACCGCCCGTACGACTGTGCGATAGATCTGTTGCCTGGCACTTCTCCACCTAGGGGGCGCCTGTACTCTCTTTCCGGGCCTGAGAGGGAGGCCATGGAGAAGTACATCAATGATTCTCAGGTAGCTGGCATCATTCGGCCCTCTTCCTCTCCGGCTGGGGCGGGGTTCTTCTTCGTGGGGAAGAAAGATGGATCACTCCGTCCCTGTATAGATTATCGGGGCTTGAATGACATCACGGTCAAGAATCGTTATCCTTTGCCATTGATGTCATCGGCCTTCGAGCTCTTGCAGGGGGCGACCATCTTTACGAAGTTGGACCTTCGCAATGCTTATCACCTAGTTCGGACTAGGGAGGGGGATGAATGGAAGACCCTTCAACACCCCCACGGGGCACTTTGAGTATTTGGTTATGCCCTTTGGACTTTCAAACCCCCCGGCAGTCTTCCAGGGACTCGTCAATGATGTGCTTAGAGACATGGTCGACCGGTTTGTATTTGTTTATCTCGACGACATCCTGATCTTTTCCCAGAACGAGCGTGACCATGTCCAACACGTCAGGCGAGTGCTCCAGCGGCTGCTTGAGAATCGTTTATTTGCCAAGGTGGAGAAGTGCGAGTTTCACGCACGGTCGGTTCCGTTCCTGGAATTTATTCTTTCACCCGAAGGAATCCGAATGGATCCCGCCAAGGTAAAAGCAGTTGCTGATTGGCCTACCCCAGATAGTCGTAGAGCAGTCCAGCGATTTCTGGGGTTTGCCAATTTTTACAGGCGGTTCATTCGGAATTTCAGCCAAGTCGCCCTTCCTCTGACGGATCTCACCTCCACTCGAAGACGTTTCTGTTGGTCGCCGCAGGCTCAGGCTGCATTTTTAAATTTAAAGAGTCGCTTTGTTTCGGCTCCCATTCTTGCTACTCCCGATCCGTCTCGTCAGTTCATTGTGGAGGTGGATG
Organism: Cyprinus carpio; assembly: GCF_018340385.1. Classification (NCBI taxonomy): domain Eukaryota; kingdom Metazoa; phylum Chordata; class Actinopteri; order Cypriniformes; family Cyprinidae; genus Cyprinus; species Cyprinus carpio. The sequence goes on from NC_056589.1 coordinate 10,783,748, forward strand.
CATCAGAGGTAGGAGCGGGGGCGATTTTGTCTCAGAGGTCACCTTCGGATGACAGAGTACATCCCTGCGCATTTTTTTCTCATCGTTTAACCCCCTCGGAACGGAATTACGACATCAGGAATAGGGAGTTACTGGCTGTTAAGTTGGCACTGGAGGAGTGGCGCCACTGGTTAGAGGGCGCGGAGGTCCCTTTTATAGTTTGGACCGATCATAAGAACTTAGAATACATCCGCACCGCTAAACGACTTAATTCCCGACAGGCTCGCTGGGCACTGTTCTTCGGTCGGTTCAATTTTAACATCTCTTACCGTCCGGGATCCAAGAATGGTAAGCCTGACGCACTTTCGCGGATCTTTGAGGCTGAACCTAGAGCCATCCTCCCGGTGACCATTCTGCCTCCCGATCGGGTGGTAGCGATAGTCACCTGGGGGGTGGAGTCCAGAGTCCGCTCGGCTCTGCGCAACGTCACGGTTCCCGCGGGGTGTCCTGAGAGCCTGTTGTTTGTGCCAGAATCGGTCCGAACTAGCGTCCTTCAGTGGGGTCACTCGTCCATGCTAGCTTGCCACCCAGAAGCAACTCGTACCTGTAGTTTAATCAAGCAGCGCTTCTGGTGGCCTTCCATGGCGCGGGACGCTCGTCAGTTCGTGTCGGCATGTCCTGTTTGTGCTGCGGGTAAGGGCTCCAATCGACCCCCAGCAGGGTTACTCCAGCCGCTGCCTGTCCCTTCGAGACCCTGGTCACACATAGCTATGGACCTTCGTCACAGGCCTACCTCCGTCTAGCGGCAACACCGTAGTCCTTACTGTGGTGGACAGGTTCTCGAAGGCCGCACATTTTATTCCCCTCCCCAAATTGCCCTCAGCGAGGGAGACGGCGACTATCGTCCTGGATCACGTTTTCCGTATTCATGGCCTCCCGGAGAACGTGGTCTCCGACAGGGGTCCCCAATTTGTGTCAAAGTTTTGGGCAGAGTTCTGTCGACAGCTGGGGGCGACTGCGAGTCTTTCCTCCGGGTATCACCCGCAGACAAATGGTCAGGCTGAGCGTGCTAACAAGGATCTGGAGAGAGTCTTGCGTTGTGTGGCGTCCGCAGAACCGTCATCTTGGAGTTTCAGATTAACTATGGTTGAGTATGCACATAACTCCCTCCTGGTCTCGTCTACCGGTTTGTCTCCCTTCCAGTGCTGTTTAGGCTACCAGCCACCCTTATTCCCCTCCCAAGAATCCGACGCCGTTGTTCCATCCGCGCACTCGTTTATTCAGAGATGCCTCCGTACATGGAGGATCGCCAGAGAAGCCCTCACTCGGACTGGTGACAGGAACAAGGTGTCGGCGGATTGTCACCATGCTAAGCCCCCACTTTACGTGTGCGGTCAGAAGGTCTGGTTGTCTTCCAAAGACATTCCTCTCAAACTCCCCTCACGTAAACTGGGACCCAAATTTATTGGACAGTTTTCCATCTCTAAGGTGCTCAGTCCGGTGTCGGTTCGACTCAATTTAACCCCCCAGTTTAAGAATATCCACCCGGTGTTTCATGTCTCTAAGATAAAGCCCGTCATTCGCTCCCCCCCCTTCAGCCCCAGACCTCTGTCCCTCCGCCCCCTAGACTCATTGAGGGGTCTCCGGCTTATACGGTACGGCGGCTCCTTGATGTGAGACGGAGGGGTAGAGGTTATCAATACCTGGTAGACTGGGAGGGCTATGGTCCGGAGGAGAGATGCTGGGTTCCGGCTCGTGACATTCTGGATCGCGCTCTCATTGACCAATTCCATCGGCGTCATGGTGAGTCCTCCGGGGACGCCAGGAGGCGTCCCTGAGTGTCTGTGTCCCCTGTCACGGTTCAGGGTGCTTCATCGGCTTCCCTGTTGTCTGTGTCCTGTCATTTGCTGTGTGTGCAGATCACGAGCTGATTGTCCTCACCTGTTGCTAGTTCCCATTCTCCCTTTTATTCTCTGCTGTGTCTGTCCCTTGTTGTCAGTAGATTTCGCGTTGTCATTGTTATTGTGCTGTGTGTCTGTTTCCTCACCTTTACCGCTGTTGTGCTCAGGACGTCTAGACGAGGAGTCTTTCGTTGGCCGTGTGCCCGAGATCCTCTGTCTCGCTTTCCACGTCCCGTTGGGCATTGCACCAGAGGTGGTCTCCACAGCCTGTGTCCGCAGGTGTCTGTACGGACGGCTCTAGAGTTGTTACACCAGGCCTCAGTTTGTGTGTGTGTGACATTCACATGTTGGATTATTTTGGTATTTTTTGTTGTACCCAATAAACTGTTGCACGAATCCTCTGCGTTTGAGTTCTCTCTCTTCGCGTTCCTGACACATTTAAGGTGTCCAACTATGTCCTCCAGATGAGTTTCTAAGAATTTAATGCAAATCATTTTCTAAGTAGCCAGGATGTCTAAGAAACTAAAATAATATTTCTGTCTTGCACACACACACATCAAATAGATTTCCTGTTTTCTCTCAGCTCAACGAAAACTCAAGCATACTGAAGCACTGGGATACTGTCTAAAGAACACTCTTTAGTACAGTGAAGCAAATAATACTAATAATAATATTAATATTTTAGATAAAAATTTAATTTCCTCCACATGTTAAAAAAAGATTTCTATTTTGAATAAATGCTGTTCTTTTTAACTTTTTATTCATCATAGAATCCTGAAAAAGTATCACGGGTTCCAAAAAAATGTATATATTAAATCAATTATGAATGATTTCTGAAGGATCATGAGACACAGAAGACTGGAGTAATGGCTGACAAAAATTCAGCTTTGCATCACAGGAATAAATTATATTATAAGTCAGCAAAAGTGGGACATAAACTAAAATGGCACAAATAAGCTTTTGGTGTACTGTAGTGCTTCTTTATCCTTTTGAGCAGTACGGCCCCACATATGGGATTCTTATTTCCGTGCCCCTGGGAGTATGGTCCCACATATGGGATTTAGAAGGCTCAGTGACGTCGCATAACTGTCAAATTCAAACTGTGGTTTTGCGCGTTGGCTGGCGCTGAGCCAGAGACAGACATGCACTGCTCTTGTCATATTATTACAACTATGCAGTGTTATTAACCACATAATGCATATTTTAGGTTTCAGACATTTAAATACACATAAATTCTAGTAAAACAATACATTTAGAGTTTGAAAAATACATGCATATGTCTATGGAAGCAACAATAACAATCCATTCAAATTTAATTTGCAGATTTTTTTATTCATAAGAGATACACATAGTGTAAGTAACCATAATGTTCACGCTATTCTTCACCCAGTTCACCGGCCACTTATTATTTGTATTTCTGGAGAAATTGATGAATTCACGTGCTGTAAATCCGACTGACAGGATTCTCTGAACTGCAGCGCGAACAAACATGGCGGCGCCCATATCACATTACAGATCACGATCAAGATCATTTAGAAAGGTTTTTAAATGACAAAACACACTCATTTACACATATTTATGAATCAGAATATCAAATTGTTCATGACATGATATGCAAGTTTGTGAATATTTTAAATAAAAAAGGAAAAACAAAAGCGATCCATCTGTCATACAGTGTTATTGTAGATGTGGTGTGTCATGTGACAAACCTGACGCGTCGCCATGGAAACAGTAAGGGGAACATTCTAAAATAACAGTCGTCGTAAAAAAACTCACTCTGGGGGGGCCGCTGGAATATTTTAAACTCATCACTGAAAAGGTTTAAAAAAAATGCTGATAATAATGGGTGGTCTTAAAATGTTGTAGTAACAGTAGTAATTTGAATATCAACATTTGATTATTCAAATGTAAATCATATGGGCCTGGTTACCACTCAAATGCTGTAAGGTCTGAGAAAGTACACAGTTTAAGACTAGATAAATTGTTAAAGTTCAAATTCTAATACAAACAGTGCTAGCTTCTTCGTTCTATTTAAAAAAAAATCAAATATTTTATATATATATATATATATATATATATATATATATATATATATATGTATATATATATATATATATATATATATATATATATATATATATATATATATATATATATATGTAAGAACTGAAATGGGGAGGTTTAAATAAAGTTAGATGGTACGCGAGATATCACGAGCGTAAGGAAAAGAAAAAACGTGAAAATAGGAAGAAAGAAGGAGAGTACGAGAAAAATCTGGTGGAACGATGTTGAGTCATAGTTAATGTTGAAATGTTGAAATAAACACTGAGTTCTGAGCACAGAAGACTTGTCCTGACTCATCTATCAAGTGACAACGACAGATACAGCAAATAGCCAAGAACCCACGCATAATACTCGGTAAGCAAGAATTCCTCAAGACCCACGAATCCGAGTATTACACTGGTGGCAATGGTGGTTGGCTATTTTTATCTTTCTGGGTTTTTTTTCTTTTTTTTTTCGTATGGACATTTGCTGTTTGACTCTGAACAACGTAAAATAGCCACATAAACCTGCAGGCACATTATTATTGCCCATAATATTTTACGTGCTATATTTTTGCAAGTTCGGATTACGTGCCATATTTTTTTTACAGAGATTTGAAGTTGCACTTAATGTCTCTGCCACACCACCAGATAAAGCTAAACTTCTCCCTGCTAAGCTCACGGGACCAGCATTTGCATATTGACAGTCTCTCTCCACTGATGTTAAAGCGGACTATGATTTAACTAAGGCCAGTTTAGGTGCTGTTTTTGGACGTGCCACATTTTTGGCCACATTCCAAACATATTTGAATGCCCATCCCCGCAAGCCTCAGGAGCCTCTCGAACTTTTTGCAGCTGAGCTGACCAGTTTTTAGGGGAAGTCGTGGCCTAATGGTTAGAGAGTCGGACTTGCAATCCAAGGGTTGTGAGTTCGAGTCTCGGGCCGGCAGGAATTGTAGGTGGGGGAAGTGAATGTACACCCTCTCCACCCTCAATACCACGACTGAGGTGCCCTTGAGCAAGGTACCGAACCCCCAACTGCTCCCCGGGCGCTGCAGGATAAATGGCTGCCCACTGCTCTGGGTGTGTGTTCATGGTGTGTGTGTGTTCACTGCTGTGTGTGTGCACTTTGGATGGGTTAAAAGCAGAGCACGAATTCCGAGTATGGGTTACCATACTTGGCTGTGTCACTTTCACTTTCACTTTTTTAGTGACAGAAGCTTTACCTCAGTATGATGTCACCGCTCAAAATTGTGAAATTTTTAGTCGATTTGTTACTGGTTTAGATCCCGCACTTCAATTAAAAATACATGAGCATGGAGCGGTGACTTTGGACAATGCTTTAAAAATAGCCAGTCAATGTGAACGTGCACAGTTGGCCATCAGGATAGCCAATCCAACGGCTATAATGCCAGTGACTGTGCATCAGCAGCCTTTATGCGCCACAGCGACACCAACACCCATCGCAGATCTGGCGTCGGCCATCGCTGACCTCTGGATGGACCTGCATACTTTACTCCAGTCTCACGAGCGTCGGACTGAAGACGTACTCTCACAATAGATCGCCAACCTTCAGCACAAGGTGACAGAAACTACACACGCCTGCGCAGCTGTTGACTACAACCTAACAATGCGGACTCGCCAGCCTGAGTGGGATGATCATCACCATCGTCGCCAAGACTGCCGCTCCTCGTCACAGCACCTACAGAGAGAACGATGACAACAACCTCATGATGACTACAGCTCCTTGCACCGCCGCCGCTCTTTTCACGATCACACTACATCTTATGAGGACCCCCATCATCAGAGCCATCACAACTATTCTCCCCCTCCCCTCTGTTGTGAGTCACACGCCCCATATCATTCACATTTCGATCAACATAGCCCCCATAGACACAATTATACACACCCTAGACCAGACCGATCGAGAGAACGCCGGCCCCATTTGTTCTACGAGGACAGACCACACGCCACTCGTTTGCCCTCACCAAACTCACATTACAGGCATTTTACTTATCGCACCCACCGCTTACCATCACCAGCTCCGCATTACAAACAGCCACCACACTCTCACAAATCCCCTACCTGCAATGTACATTTCTCTCAGGCCAAAAGAGATTCTGCTCCTCCACCACATCAGGGAAACGAGTAGAAGCTGTCATTGGGGACCAAATGGCAGCTCCAGAACACTCGATGGTCCACTCTGATGATTTGCACTATACACCCACCCCACTTACACCATTTGTTAAAAAGGCCATTATAGCTTTAAGGATAATGAATCATCTGATCATATCTCTCTCTCTCTTTTACAGAGACTGATTGACACACAAGCAGCCAATCAGCATTCGCTGATCCACGTGCAGGCAAATATCCCACCCACAGCGCTTAGTGTGAAGTGGAGAGTGAGTCCATCGGAGCCCTGATGCGGACGCTAAACTTTAACATTGCATGTCAGATATAGCTCCACTCATTTTACGGGTTTTGTGCGTCAATGTAAAGTAAGTGTAATATATCTTATGTTTGAAACGATCGTGTGTGTGTGATATGGTTAACTTAGCTGTCTATTACATTTCGCTGTCTGATGTGCTGTAATTGTTATGCTAATGCTTACATATTATTAACATGTCTTTAGCACAATGTTGCACTATATATATATACATATAACCTTTATTCATAGTTGCTTATGTTAATGTTATACTGTATATGTACATTTAACTTGTGTTTCGGTGTAGTTTGTTTATTAGTGCTCATTTCTGAGATATTCTAAAGCTGCGAACAACTTAATGTGCATGCGCCCGGGCATGTCCAGACAGAGCACCTCTGATACGATATGCAACAGATTAAGCTGTCTACTGTTTAATTCTATGCATATGGTATAGCAAGTTTGTTTTCTTTAATTTATTAACGTGTTTAATTGTTTATTTTACTGAATATTCATCATGTGTATTCATATTTACTCTTCATTTGTGTTTTATAGAAAAAAACACAGAAACCCTTATTAATCACTGAGTTGTTGTGGTGACAAATAAACAGGTTACTCCCAGATTATCCATCTTTGACCATGTTTCTTACCGGACACCCTGTGGCGGGTTTCATAACATAACCAGCAACTTACCAAATGAGACTTTGCTATTAAAACAAAACTCATTTTTTCATGGTCCTTCGAGCCGGATGAGACTTGCTACAGGCTTATAAGATGTCAACTCATGCAGATGATGAGCCAACTGGGCGTGTCAGAAGGAAGACTTCCCTTCCCAGCCGATATGGAGATTATGATCTTACCAGCTTCGTCTTACCGAAGTTGCATCCAGAACCCGTGTCACCACACACTCAGATACCCTCCAACCTGTCAGACGAGGAAGACCAAGAGGAGGGCGCGATGGCATTTAAGCTTCCTCAGATACCAGATGATGAGCATCACAGCTCAGAAGAGTGGTCCGATAATGACCCAGGCAGGTCTGAGAACGCCTTGCTTAAGCAACGAAATCGCAATCTACGTTATGCAAATGAGAACATGCTTCACACTGTTCAAGTGATGCAGATGGAAAGGGATGCATTGAAGCAGACGAGTCAACAGTATGCTCAAGAGCTCTCTCAACTTAAGTGGCAGATGCAGCAGCTTCAGATTCAGGCCAGTCAACCTGTGGCTCAACCTTAACCTCAACCTAGCAAACCCATTCCTGCACCACGCCAAGGAAAAAACATGCAGTCAGCTGAGGGAAGTCTTAAGCCTGTGCCTGTACCACGTTTCAGAGGAGACCGCTTCTCAAGTCAGGAACAATCTTCAGTTTTGGCAGCAGTTCCTGGAGACAAAATTTACTCTCCCTATAACATGCCAAGTGCTCAGCCATTCAGTTAGGGGATCCCAGAGGAGGAAGAAAGCTACCACCAAGGGCATGGTTATTATCCTCCATATAACAAGGAGCAGGCAGCCTCTACCCCTTATGATTCTGCCTGGCTCCACCAAACGCCCTATAGCTCATCGAGACAAGTGCCTCAATTCGGACCAGAGTCGATGTACAAAGGCCCTACTCCCACCATACCAGACTTTGTACATCCAAACCCAAGAGAGTTTTCACGTTTGAAGATTGCCTTAGAGAACATACTTCCTGCTAATGCCACAGAGAAGTTTAAGTTTCAGATTCTCACAGACCATCTCAAGCTAGAAGAGGCATTACTCATCGCTGATTCATACAGCCATTCACAAACCCCCTTCACAAAAACGATGGCTGCCCTGGACCTGCAGTACGGTCAGCCACACCAGCTTGCATTACAGCGAATAGCAGAACTTATGGATAGCCCAAACATCAACAGCGGTGACATAAAAGCCTTCAGACTGTTTGCACTCAAAGTTTGTTCGCTGGTTGGTATGCTGGGGCAACTCGGAAGAAAGGGCACCTTTGAATTGCAGTGTGGATCCCATGTTTCCAGACTGTTGGAAAAATTACCACATGATCTCAAAGCAAGTTTTCGCCATTTTGCTCATCCACACCTTGTTCCAATTCCAACACTCTTGGACTTCTCTGAATGGTTGGAGTACGAAATTCAAGTACAGGAGGACACATTTAGATTTGTAACCAGCCAGCGTAGAGGTCCTACTGCACGAACCAGAGAGGTAATCAAGGAACACAAGCCATTTAATAAAAACGCAAACATTCTGCTGAACACTGAGAAGACAACTCTTGAAACGCGTATCTCAGCTCCTACCATGAAATCTGTTCCAAAACCCTACTGCCCCTATTGCGATCACACTAAGCACTCCTTGAATAACTGTTCAAATTTCAAGCAACTCACTACAGAGCAGAAGCGACAGTGGATCAGGGAGAACAACAGATGTTGGCGCTGCGGCAGGAGCCATCAAGCAACAGAATGCAGTCTGAAAATGCGCTGCAAGCAATGTAATAATCGGCATCTGATAATTCTTCATGACATTACAGTGAAAGGTGCTGAGAGCTCACAGACTGTGCCACATGAAGCTGCTTCCACCTGCGACACCAATTCCTGTCTACTAAATACCATGAACGAGATTCTACTCATTCGAAAGCCTCCTGCCAGCCGAAAAGTCCTGCTCAAGATAAGTAAAGTAATACTCAGGAATGGAGAACATCAGATGACTGCCTACGCCATCCAGGATGACGGGTCAGAAAGAACCATCCTTTTACACAGTGCTGCTCAGCAGCTTGGCCTCAAAGGTAAACCGGAAGACTTAACGCTTCGCACAGTCAGGCAAGAGCTCCAAGTCCTCAGTGGGGCAGTGGTGTCATTCTCTATCTCTCCACTGTCACAGCCCAAGAAGGTGTTCCACATTAAAGGTGCATTTACAACTAAGCCTGGCTGAACATACCCATCCAGTAAAAGCCCTGAAGGAGAAATATCGACACCTGAGAGGTCTGCCGCTACGGCATTTAGAGACTGTCCATCCTGTGCTGCTCATCGGTTCTGACTACCCCCATCTCATTACTCCAGTGGAGCCAGTCCGTCTTGGACCACCAGGGGGGCCTGCTGCCATCAAGACACGCCTTGGCTGGACATTACAAGGGCCTGTGCCACCCCTCCAGTGGGACATGAATGAACAGCACTGTTTCTTCACCTCAGTTTCATCTTCTGAGAAAGATCTCTTCAAGAACATTGAAAGACTGTGGCAAATGGATGTACTGCCTTGGCGCAGTGAAAAGACTAGCACCAGATCCAAACAAGACCATGAGGCTATAAAGCTCCTTGACACCAAGACAGTCAGAGTGGAGATAGATGGGACCAAGAGATATGCCACTCCTCTTTTATGGGTAAAAAACATGCCGCAGCTCAAAGCACCCAAAGAGGCAGTGATTTCAAAGCTGAGAGCTACTGAAAAGAGACTGGCTAAAAATCCAAATCAAGCAGCTGCATACACAGCAGAGCTTCATAAACTGGAACAAGCAGGTTATGTAGTTAAGCTGGATCAGCATGATGAAAAGGACTCTGTCCACTCATGGTACATCCCACACCATATGGTCCACCACAATGGGAAAAACAGAGTAGTTTTTAATTGCTCCTTCCATTATCAGGGCCAAAATCTGAACGACCTGTTGCTCCCGGGACCAGTTCTGGGGCCTTCTCTTCTCGCCGTTCTACTCCGATTCCGGGAACACTCCATTGCAGTCAGCAGCGACATATGTGGCATGTTCCACCAGGTCCGGTTGCTCCCAGAGGACAGACCATTGCTGCATTTTCTCTAGCGAGACCTCAAGGTACAAGAACAAACCAGAGTTTTTGAGTGGCAAGTCCTTCCCTTTGGGACCACCTGCAGTCCCTGTTGCGCAGTGTATGCCCTTCAAAAGCATGTCTCAGATCACAGTGAACCTGGAGAAGATGTCAGACATTCTGTCATGAAGTCCTTTTATGTCGACAGCTGTCTTCAGAGCTTCACTTCCACAGAAGAAGCCAAAACCTTTGTCGACAAAATCTGGGCCCTATTGGCAGATGGTGGTTTTGAATTGAGACAGTGGTCTAGTAACCAGCCGTTAACTATAAGGCACCTGCTCACAGAGTTGAAATCAGCCAGTGCTGATCTCTGGATCTCTCACGGCAAAACAGAAACACAAGAATCTGCCCTGGGACTGATTTGGAACCACCAAACAGACACAATTTCCTACAGATATCGTCCCATAGAAAGTGCTGAGATCACTATGCGTAATATCTACAGAACAATGGCTAGTCAGTATGATCCCCTGGGTTACCTGATTCCATACACCACCAGGGCTAAGCTCATAGTCCAACGCTTGTGGGACAAAAAGAGGGACTGGGATGATCCAAACCTTCCCCCTGATCTATTACAAACTTGGACAGAGTGGGAAGCAGAGTTACCTTCTGTACCGTACATTGCCTTCCCAAGATCTTATACCAAAGAAACAAGTCAGCGAGACATACACATCTTTTGTGATGCCTCTGAACAAGCATATGGTTCAGTGGCCTATCTAAGGACGGAAGACCAGCAAGGAGATGTGGAAGTATCATTTCTTACAGCAAGATCAAAAGTAGCACCCAAGAAGCAGCAGTCCATTCCCAGCCTAGAGCTCTGTGCGGCGTTAACTGGTGCTCAACTGGCCAAAGTTGTAAGCACTGAGTTAACCTTGCCTATTCATCACATCACCTTATGGACTGACTCAACCACCGTACTTACCTGGCTCAAATCTGAGTCTTGTAGATTCAAAGTCTTTGTCGGCACCCGGGTAGCAGAGATCCAAGATATCACGGATCAGCACTAATGGAGATTTGTGCCATCTTCCAGTAACCCAGCTGATGACATCACACGGGGACAGACATTGAACGAGCTTGGTCCAGACAGCCACTGGTACCAGGGACCATCATTCTTAAAACACTCTCAGAGTTTGTGGCCTGAAACACCATCTCCAATGAAGGAAGAGGGAGACGAGTTGCGCAAGACTGGTTTAAACACACTTACATGCTTTACTATTAGCACCTCAGTCTCTAACCTTGATCAGTATAAAACATTCCAAGAGCTGATAGAGTCCACAGCTTCCCATGGGGCGGCCACTGGCAGCCTTAGTGCCGGTGCCTACAAAGATGCTGAAGTCACTCTCCTACGACAATCACAACAGGAGTCTTTCACTTCAGACATTGAACAGTTAAGAGCTGGTAAACCTCTCGCTCACAACAGTCGCTTAAAAGCATTATCACCTGAAATTGACAGTGAGACCCAACTGATTCGAGTTAGAGGTCGTCTACGTCACAGTACCAACCTTGAGCAAGACACTGTACATCCCATCGTTCTTGACGCTAAGCATCCAATTACACAGCTCATCATACAAAGTTATGATGCCAAACTCCACCACCCAGGGTATGAGAGAGTGTTTGCTGAACTACAACGCAAGTACTGGATTCTCCGTGGCAGGGAAGCGATAAAGCGTTTTCAAAGAAGCTGTGTAGAGTGCCAAAAATTGAGAAAGAATCCAGATATCCCCAAAATGGCAGACCTACCTCCAGCCAGACTACGTTTATTCCGGCCTGCATTCTACTCCACAGGTGTGGACTGTTTCGGCCCTTATGCTGTCAAGGTCAGTAGGAGGACTGAAAAGAAATGGGGTATCATTTTTAAGTGCCTAACCACTCGAGCAGTGTATATTGATGTCCTACCCAACCTTGATGCTGACTCTTTCCTCATGGTCCTCAGACGTCTCACTGCCAGACGTGGAACCCCCTTTGAACTCATTTCAGATCAAGGTAGCAATTTTAAAGGAGGAGAAAGGGAACTCAGGGAAGCCTTTGCAGCTCTTGCCCCTGAACTTCAGGCACAGTTAGCCAAACAAAAGATCAAATTCCGTTTCAACCCCCCAAATGCTCCTCACTTTGGAAGTTGCTGGGAACGAGAAATTCGTTCTCTCAAGCAGGCACTAACAGCCACCATTGGAGCTCAGTCAGTAACCTTTGAGGTGCTACAAACAGTGTTAGTTGAAAATGAGGGAATTCTAAACTCAAAACCCTTGGGCTATACTTCATCTGATATTGCAGACCCAGACCCCATCACTCCAAACTCCCTTTTGAAGGGGCAGCCAGATTCCTCACTACCTCCAGTGGTATACACAGAGTCAGAAATCATAAGCAGGCGGCGGTGGCGTCACAGCCAAGTCCTCGCTGACCACTTCTGGAAGCACTTCTTGAAGTTTTACCTTCCTGGACGTCAGACTCATCAGAAGTGGCAAAACGACACATCAGACAATCAAGTTGGCACCACAGTGATGATCGTTGACCCACAGTTACCCAGAGGGCTTTGGCCAGTGGGACGAGTGTCAGAAATCTTCCCTGGGGCTGATGGCAGAGTGAGGACAGTTAATATTAAGGTGGGCGGAAAGACATCCACACGCCCAGTGGCACGTATTATACAATTACCTAGCATCCCTGAGTAATGTGTAACTGTACACCATTCTGTAACTTAGAGGCCTTTTCGTAATTGTACAGATTCTGTCCCCAGAATCTGGGGGCGGCTGTTAAAAAGGCCATTATAGCTTTAAGGATAATGAATCTTCTGATCATATCTCTCTCTCTCTTTTACCGAGACTGATTGACACACAGGCAGCCAATCAGCATTCGCTGATCCATGTGCAGGCAAATATCCCGCCCACAGCGCTTAGTGTGAAGTGGAGAGTGAGTCCATCGGAGCGCTGATGCGGACGCTAAACTTTAACATTGCATGTCAGATATAGCTCCACTCATTTTACGGGTTTTGTGCGTCAATGTAAAGTAAGTGTAATATATCTTTGAAACGATATGTGTGAGTTTAGTGATATCCGGTTCGCGAACGAATCACTCGATGTAACAGGATCTTCTTGAACCAGTTATGATGCTTATTGTTGACGCGAACCATTTCAAACGATTCAGTTCGATTTGGTGAACTGGTTCAAGAAGATCCGGTTACATCGAGTGATTCGTTCGCGAACCGGATATCACTAAACTGCAGTGTTGTGAACGCGCTCATAACAGACCCGGGAGAGAAGTCAATGCTGAATAAAGTTGTAGTTTTTGATATTTTTGTACCAAAATGTATTTTCAATGCTTCAAAAAATTCTAACGGACCCTCTGGTGTCACATGGACTACTTTGAAGATTTTTTTATTACCTTTCTGGACGTGGACAGTATACCGTACATACATTCTCAATGGAGGAACAGAAAGCTCTCGGACTAAATCTAAAATATCTTATACTGTGTTCCGAAGATGAACGGAGGTCTCACGGGTTTGGAACGACATGAGGGTGAGTCATTAATGACATAATTTTCATTTTTGGGTGAACTATCCCTTTAACGGTTGTGTAGAGAGATGATCAGAATGGGTGTGGGGTGTTTCAAATCTACAATAAGACTCATTCAGGTCATTAGCAAGTCATTGATTAGCCTCAGTGCAGGGGGATGGTGTCTTGTAGTTGATGATGGCTCTCAGTCCTCTCCACACTGAAGTTGAGTCGTTGGAAGTAAACTGGTCTTCCAACTTTTTAGAGTAGGTCCTTTTAGCCGCTCTAATCTCTTTGTTCAGTGTGTTTCTGGCCTGATTATACAAGACTCTGTCCCCATTTCTGTAGGCATCCTCTTTGGTCCGACGAAGATGTCTGAGTTTTGCTGTAAACCATGGCTTATCGTTGTTGAATGTTAAATAAGTCCTGGTAGGAATACATATATCCTCACAAAAACTAATATAGGATGTTACGGTCTCTGTGAGTTTGTCCAGATCAGTGGTAGCAGCTTCAAAAACACTCCAATCAGTGAGGTCAAAACAAGCTTGTAAATCCTGCTCTGTTTCGCTTGTCCATCTCTTTACAGTCTTTACTACAGGTTTAGCAGATTTAAGTTTCTCCCTGTAGGTTGGTATAAGGTGAACCAGACAGTGATCAGACAGTCCCAAAGCTGCTCGTGGAACAGAGTAAAATCCATTCTTTATTGCAGTGTAACAGTGATACAATATATTACTGTCTCTGGTGGGACATGTAACATGCTGTCTGTATTTTGGCAGTTCACGGGAGAGATTTGCTTTATTAAAGTCCCCAAGAATGATTAAAACAGAGTCCGGGTGTTGTTGTTCTGTCTCTGTGATCTGATCAGCGAGTTTCTGTCAAGCCAGGCTTACGTGCGCTTGCGGAGGAATGTAAACACTCACCAGAATGAACGAGTGAAACTCCTGCGGCGAATAGAACGGCTTGCAGTTGACAAAAAGCACTTCTAGATCTGAACAGCACATCTTCTTTAACACAGTTACATCTGTGCACCACCGTTCATTAATATAAAAGCATGTCCCGCCGCCGCGCAATTTTCCTGTTGATTCTGCATCGCGATCTGCTCTAAACAGCTGAAAGTCCGGCAGATGGAGTGCGCTGTCCAGTATGGTATCATTGAGCCAGGTTTCCATGAAACAAAGAGCAGCAGAGTGTGATAAATCCTTATTTGTCCGGGAAAGCCGAAGGATTTCGTCCGTTTTGTTGGGTAGAGAGCGGAGATTTGCCAGATGGATGCTAGGCAACAGCGTTCGAAATCCCCGCTTCCTGAGTCTAACGAGCGCACCAGCTCGCTTTCCCTGTTTGCACTTTTTGAACCATTTGATCAGCGCCGCTGCTCCACCGACAACAACGTTCAGTAAAACTTCCGAATAATTGAAATCCAGTAAAAGATTTTGTGGTGTGTTCTGCCGAATGTTCAGCAGTTCATCCCTGGTGAAACTGATCGTGTTTGACAAACAAAAAACTGGAAAAACAAACAAAAACAGTACAAACACTGGAGAGCCAAGCACTGAAGCAGGCGTCTGTGGCGCCATTTGTAGGCATAGTGTGAAAAGAATTTTGTTGTGTTTATTTTTATTGTATTTTTATTTTGATACCACTGTACGTTTTTTGACAGTATAACAGGTTCATTGTTCTCATGGTTATACATCAGTGAAAAAGAAAAATAATAATAATAATAATAATGTGTAAGTTTCATGACATGCACTGTTATATCACATGTTCTCTTATGGGGTTTTGTGTCGACAGACAGAGAAATGAGGACATTTCTTATAGGAAGGGGGGTATTATTTAAGAACTGAAATGGGAAGGTTTAAATAAAGTTAGATGGTACGCGAGATATCGCGAGCGTAAGAAAAAGAAAAAAAAACGTGAAAATAGGAAGAAAGAAGGAGAGCATGAGAAAAATCTGGTGGAACGATGTCGAGTCATAGTTAATGTTGAAATGTTGAAATAAACACTGAGTTCTGAGCACAGAAGACTTGTCCTGACTCCTCTATCAAGTGACAATGACAGATACAGCAAATAGCCAAGAACCCACGCATAATACTCGGTAAGCACGAATTCCTCAAGACCTGCGAATCCGAGTATTACACGTGTATGTATATATATATATATATATTAGTGCTGGGCAACGATGCGTAAAATTCAAAAATGAAATCAAAAGTAGTGTTTTGCTTAATTTTATTCTTTCAAAGTACTGCTGTATGAACAAAAGTGCAATAACATTTGGTTTGTCAAAACTTTAAACATAAATAAATAAATAAATAAATAAATGCTTTTTTACAGCAGTTAAAAGTTAGTAGCAGTTAACATTTCTTGTAAATCTTAAACATTAATGTAATCAAATTCAATATAACATTAAAGGATAAATAAAACATTAAAACATTAATGTTTTATTAAATAAAACATTAACGTTTTGTTTAGTTTGTAAAAAAATTTAATAAAAATCATGTCCAGAACCTCGATCATAACATTATAACTGGCCCCTTCCGAGCAACAACATCAATCTCCTTTAAGAGACTGAGAATCTCTGTACAAAAAAAAAAAAACTTTCAGTGATGCAGGTTGAGTGGACAAAATTAACTGCATTTATCCATTCAGTGCAGTTTCCATTGTTCATCAATGTAATGCACTGTAACACCGAGGTAATTATGGTTACCCAGCGATGTCCAGTAGTCTCCGGTGAGGGCAACAGTTGGTGCACGTTGTAACGCCGTCGCCTTTATAGTCCTCTCCTTTTCATACAATTCATGTATTTTTCTTGCAATGGTGCGTCTTGGCGGAGGCTTATACGTGCATTCATTCGTTGTGATCCTAATAACATTCTTTAGACTGACATCTTCCACAATACTAATCGGCCTGCAGTTTGTAGCTACCCACTTCGCAATGGCATTTGTTAGCTTGTCTTTCTTTTGTTTATCTATAGTTCTTCCACATGCTGCATCCAATGTAGTCTCCAGAAGCCTTCCTCCACTGTTTGTTTGGGTGGGTGATTTGCTGGCATCAACGGTGTGCATTGCATTTAAGTGATACTTCAGACTCAAAGTACTCCGATGATAAGACAATTCAGCTTTGCAGTGGTTACAAATAGCTTTAGTTCTATCAACTCCACCGCGTGGAAGAGGTTTAAAATAAAAATGTCCATTTAAGATTTCGGTACCTTTTTCCATTTTTCTGTCCGCACCAGATATTTTCTGTTTCGCGCTGTAGCTCTCTTAGGCACACAACAAATGCTTTCATTGGTTGAGACGCATGATGACGCTCATCCCAAGCAGCCAGTAGCCTACTGATAAACATCCCACCCCTCCTGTGACCCATGGTTTGTGTTGTATTCGGTTGTATTATTACAGTCTATCTATGTGTATTCAAACGAAGTGAGCAACGGACTTGCAAAATAAAAAGTATGTTAACGCATGATAAACTAATTGTCGGCGTTAATTAATTAATGCGTTAACGCGATAAAAATGCGTTAACTTGCCCAGCCCAATATATATATATTGTGACCTGTAGATGGTGCTGTAACATTCATGGACCCTCAGGTCATGGTCGTTTATAAGTATTACCAAATTTGATGTCAACAGCACAGTGTTCCAGATATATAGCCTTGTGCTCCTTTTGCAATGCTTGTCTGTCTCAAGATGATCTGAGCCAAATGTGATCCAATTCAAATTAACATGTTGGATGATTTTTCTCTTGGAAGAAATTTTTTTGGCAGAAGTTAAGAAACAGAAAGGTCAGCTGGCTTATCCACAGGGTTGCAGGAGGATACTGGGAGGGAGAATGCAGAAATCAGAGAGGAATTACTGCCTCAGGGCCACCGAACATATCACTTCCCCAAGTCTGTGACTAAGAGGCTGTTGTGTTTAAGTGCACGAACAACAGAATGCATTGGTAATTTAAATAGCTGTCTTCACACCCCTCTTGCTGATCCTCAACAGTCTTGGTGTGAGTGGGCATTTGGGATTCATTCATTTTGGCATGATTCTGATGGAGTCTATCCTGCACTATGTTTGGTATTCATTTGTCTCTTTTCCTAATCATCAGAACAACACACATAAACACATACATGCAGGCACACACATGGCCAGACGTGAGTGAGCTTTAAATGTATTCAGATCCCTTTCATTATCAAGATCAACATGCCAAAATTAGAGAGAAAATTTAGCCATTTTATTAAATAATCTGAAATTATAACTCAAAAAGTTTGGCAAAGGGTACAAAAAACTGTATAAAAAAATCTAGCTCGACTGATGCAGAGCCATAGACATCCATGTGAGTACAGTGTGTAAAGAATAGTGGCAACTAATGTAATGTTCTTCTATTCTTTGTATTGCAGCATTATTTTGTACACAAACCCATTTCTGCTAAAACAAAATGCTTGTTTGTATGTGAACCTTCCTGTAGTTTCAATTTGTACAGGTGGAGCCCAGATTGAATTTGATCATTTCAGTTTACTGACAAATGCAAGAGTTCCAGTAGCATTTATTTCAAATCTGACTGTACACAAGATGAGATCAGTAGTGGATCCCTTCTCTCATTCCAGTCCCCGGATAAGAATTTCACTTCTTCTCTTTACACCAAGCAGCAACAGCATCACTGCCTTTGACCTCTGAAAAGAAAGAAAAAAAGGAGAGAGAGAAATGTGAATGCAGCATGAGTTGGTCTGTAACTACTGGCAGCAGTCCTGGTATTCAGCGTCAGGGCTGTTTATAAACACACAAATCCACAGAGTCCAGAGGAAATGAGCTTGCTTACAGGTTTTTTTTTTTTTTTTAAGATTGCTTAAGCACAATTTTAAAAACAAGGCTCATTTCACCAAACACTACACACAATTAATCCACACACACCAGTAGCAGAACACAGTTCTTTTGCAAAATGAAACATTTCATTCAAAACTTTACATTCAATTAACAAAACCCAACTTTGACACCGTATGGAACACACGTGGTTCATACATTCTGATTCATTTACACACTGCTTGTGTTCAATCTTAATCACTTGTAACTTTTTAAATACAATATAACACACAAGAACAGGAAGGAAAAACCAGCTATCTCTTATGTAAACAGATGCATATGATAAATAATGCAATCATCAGCAATAGACATCTTTTAAATGAAAACTGCATAATGTTATGGAGTAAAATGATGATCCAGGAAGTGGTAAGTGGCTGTGCAAGCTTTGGAGGTGTTGATGGAAGTGATTTACTGGATTTATGCTTTGATAATCGTAGAGAATATCATCCAGATGTAGTTTTTGATAAAAATGTGATTTTCTCACCTTTTTGCTCAAATTTATAAATTATAATGAAACCTACCTATATTCAGGTGTTGATGAAAAAAGAATGCTTTAATCTATAATAAAACAGATTTTTGTTTGTTTAAAAGTAGAGGCATTGAGCTTTATTTTGGTGTATCGCATATTCAAAAATTCATACAGCAAAATATACTGTAGGCCATCAAATTTTGGGGATTTTTGATATCTCCAACGGTTTGCCCGTGGCGAGGTGATGAAGTTAGAAGAAATGAGAAACAGGAAGTGTCTAATCACATCCACATACATTGTCTGATTTTGATCAAACTTCAGGGGTTTGTTCGTTGTATGATGCCAATCACATAGATGCGACTATTAGGAGTCAAAGTTATAGCGCCACCAACTGGCAGCAGAAAGTGTGTCATTTTCAAAATGCTTTGAATTCAGCATTTTTTTATATTTACTCGATTTGCTTCAAACTTCATCAGAATAACGTCAAAACACAAATGATGTAAAACTGTTGAGGGAATATTGATGTCTAAAATACTGCTGCCTTGGCAATGTGTCAAACTTTAATATTTTTTTTCCGGTGATTTTGAGGCAGATAATATGCTTAGAATTACACATGCTTAGAAAAACATATCAGTAATAATAGATAGACACTGGCAAAAGATCATAAAAGGGTGTGGAGGAGGCACTCTATAGCGCCACCTTTTGACAAATGTTGGGGGGTTAGTTTTAGCTACAGACACCAGACTCAGTACATAAATTGTTCTCATCAAGATGGAAAACTTTTTTATTCACAGTCATCAGCTATGACCAACAGGAAGTCAGCTATTTTGCTTTGAATGTGGATTTTTGGAAAAATCAGGCAGCGGAATTTTTTATACTCGGTCCAGAAGAAACAAGCAATTCACACCAAACTTTGTCTACATGATGCCAATATACTGAATATGCTAAATTGTGAACGGATCTTGAATAACTTGACAGTGTTGCCATGGCAATTTATTAAAGTGAGAGTAAAAAAAAAAGTTAACAGTAATTTTCTTATATCTTTAAAGTAAAGCTTCTGTTACACTTTTCAAGAATGAGGCGGTGCTCTTCCTTTGTGCAACACATTTATTTCTGTATAAAAGTATGAAAAAGACAGGTTAGATCAGGAACACTCTATGTAGCGTGTACACTCGAACTCACTCATTACATACTGAGCGCTCTTTCACTCTACTAGCGTCAGTTTTCTTAATAGTATCAAAAATAATGTCTCAAAGTGCAAGCATTTATGCATATTCATGTCACTGACTGGACACACCATCACGCTATCCTCAAAATTACCTTTTCTAAACCCATTAACACCATAACACAATAAACCTAAACATGTTCAATACTCACTCTTACACTGTGCAGAGGCAAGTATAGTAAATAACATTAAAGTATCACATTACACTCTGTTAACATAAATACAGGCGAGTAATGTGCAAACTCTATACTCAAACAGTGAAAATTACAACTCAGTATATAGCTACATTACTCCAGCATTTTTAATTGTGTAAACTTTTCTTATTGCTTTTTTTTATCATTTTATGAATTACTTTAAATCACAGTTTTAACCCAATTCCGGTTTCTATATTTTAACATTACATCCTCAGCAAATAGATAATAAAATCATTAACACACAGAGTCTGATTTCTTATTAATAATACACCATGAAATGCTCGTTTTCAGTTAATGGCTGATGGAATGATTCTCCATAAAGTTAACACGTGAGTGGGGTGATTATAGGACTATTCACACGTGTGCGTTTTAGCTTCACCTCTTTAACACGACACACGACCATTTCAGGTTCTTAAACATCAATTTAGTACATCACCCATCACTTGTCTCACATTTTTGTGTGAATCATGGTATTTTTAAATGCTAACGACTCATTTTCACTCATGCAGAAAGTTACAATCTTTTATCAGGATTGTTAATATGATCGTCCGCCATTTTAGGTGCAAAACTCTGAACCACCGTAACACTGAACATCTCAATATATTTCTCGCAAGAACTACAGTTTTATAAGCACATAATACTGTTGTGATTTACTAGAGGGCGAATTTTTCGTCAGCTTACCTGTATAAAAGTATGAAAAAGACAGGTTAGATCAGGAACACTCTATGTAGCGTGTACACTCGAACTCACTCATTACATACTGAGCGCTCTTTCACTCTACCAGCGTCAGTGACCAATCCTCAGCCTAGTGTAATGCTTAGGGTGCCCTCTATTGGTGAAGCTGAGTTTCACAACAATAACACTTTTTCTAAAAATACAATCGCAACAGTATTATCATCAAATGTCACAGTAATTCTTATTATCAGAACTCCATTACTGAAATCAAAATTTAAAGGGGGCAATATTTATGTGTGTCTCTTAAAGGAGCAATAAACACTCAGGGCTACACTCTCCCCCACAAAGTTAAATGTCTCCGGACATTTCCGTGAACAAGGAAAACATCACATTAGAACACCTCAGCCATCCAAGGCCTCCAGTAACTCTTAGTCTGTGTTACTTGAGTCTCTGTTACCAAGTTTCTTTGTACCAAGGACGGTTGACCCAATGTATCATAACTCAGTACCACAGGCTGATGTCTCAGTCTCTGGGGTCGCTGTCTTACCGCCTGTTGCTCCCTTTGCGTCAGGATCGGAGGGTCGGTCTCAGATTCACCATGCTCAGGCCTATCAGGACTCAAGTCAGGTCTCTGAGATTGTAGTGGCACATCCTCTTCACTTTGTAGTGGCACATCCTCTTCGCTATGTAGTGGCACATCCTCTTCGCTATGTAGTGGCACATCCTCTTTGTGATGCTGAGGACTCTGCTGAGGCTGAAAAGGCTCTGCTAGAGGATTCAGTGAACCCTGTCTTTGCCGTCTCCCTCGGCCAGGTCTGAGATGCCACTGGTAGTTGCCGCTGCATTCGTCACTGGAGGTGTCACTCTGTTCTAGCTGTTGCCGATGCTGTCATTCTGGCTTGGTTCTTTCCTTTGGAAAGCTCTGGGAGTCCTTCTGTGGCTGACGAATCTCTGCTGGTGGCTGATCAAGGGGAAGGAAATCACAGGGGAGCAGAAAATTTCTGTGAACAACTCTGTCTCTTCCTTTACCATTCTCTGGACTGATCTCATAAACGGGACTGCCATCGGCTTTTCTCTCCTTCACCTTGTACACTTGGCCCTCCCAGTAGGACTGGATCTTTCCAGGACCCCCTCTGGGAGTGAGGTTTCTGAGGAGAACTCTGTCGCCGGGGTGGAGGTCTCTCCCCTGGACTTTTCTGTCATAGAGGACTTTTCCCCGAACTGCTCCCTTGACAGCTGTTTTTGTCGCAATCTTGTATGCCTCTTGCATTCTCGTCTTCCACTGACTCACGTAGTCATCATAGGTGTCATGGGTCTCATCTTTCTCCAGATTGAATAACAGATCAATAGGCAGGCGAGGAGAATGAAGCTTTGGCCACTGTTTCAGCAGTATGGCCACTGCAGGGTTCTCTGCTTTCACTTCAGCTCTACTTGGCCTCCTGCTCTGTGACTTGTACCAGAGGACTCTCGACAGAATTTCATCCTCTTCCTGTGCTTTGTGGATTTGATCTGCGGTGAGAGGTTGGCTTGTTTCACTGTCCTTCACCATGCTCAAAGCACTGACCTGAATCAACCCCACACCCCGGCAAGGGTTTCTCCTTTCCGTTATGACCCTCTCCATGGATGCACTGATTACATCTTGACTGGCCTCAGCCGTACAGCAAAGCATGTAGTCCTCAATATCCAAGGGCATCCGTGACAACCCATCTGCATCGGAGTTGTTCTTGCCTGGGCGGTACCGGATGGTAAAGTTATAATCGGCCAACTCCGCCACCCATCTGTGTCCTGTTGCGTTGAGTTTTGCTGTGGTGAGCACATACGTCAGTGGATTGTTATCTGTATATACCACGAACGACGGGGCATGGTAAAGATAATCCCGGAAACGTTCACAGATTGCCCACTTCAATGCTAAAAACTCTAGTTTTCCAGAGTGCAGATGGTACCTCGTTTCTGATGGACTCAGGGTGCGGGAGCCATAGGCGATCACTCTCATCTTTCCCTGCTGTCTCTGATATAACACTGCACCCAGACCAACTTGGGATGCATCACAATGTAATATGAACGCCTGGGTGAAATCCGGATATCCAAGGACAGGGGGCTTCGTGAGTGCATCTATTAGCTGGTTCAGCACTTCCTGGTGAGAGTTGGTCCACTGTACAGGTGTCTGCGATGGTAAGTGACCCTTGTTTTTCTTTCCTGTTTTACGGGGCTTCTTCACGGTTGTGTCTGGAGTGCACTTCTCGGGGTTAGGGACAGTGAGTAAATTATACAGCGGGTGGGCCACAGGGGAGAAATTGGGGATGAAGGATCTGTAGTAGGAGAGGAACCCAAGGATCTGGCGCACATCACCCACTGTGTTAAGGGTCTTCTCTTTTAACGCCTGCACCGGAGCCATCTCTGCAGGGTCCATTGTGTAACCCTCTCCTGTCACCAACTTGCCAAGAAACCTCACACTCAATTTAAACAGCTCACATTTCTTTGGGGTCAGCTTCACACCATGTTCCTTATAACGCTGGAGAACAAGACGGATGTGCTCCACGTGCTCGTTGAAGCTACTACTGTGTACCAGGTTGTCATCCAGGTACGGGAGGCAACTCGTGTCTCTCAGCCCAGTCAAACAATGCTCCATGCTCCTCTGAAACTCTGCGGGTGCCGAGCTCAAGCCAAAGGGTATGCGCACCCATTCATAGAGCCCCCAGGGTGTGATGAAAGCTGTGAGAGGGCGGCTCTCCTCATCCAGATAACCCTGGTGGTACGCTTTACCCTGATCTAAGACTGAGAACCATGAGCTCCCACCTAGAGCATCCAACATGTCTTGAATCCTCTGTATCGGATGGTGGTCGGGGACTGACTTGCGGTTAAGTTCTCTATAGTCAACACAGAGCCGAAGACTGCCGTCCTTCTTCCGGACACACACCACTGGGGATGAATAAGGGGATCGAGAAGGTGTGATCCACCCTCTTCTCAACAAATCCTGTAGGTACTCCTTAACTTCATTGTGAAGAGGCTTTGGAACGGACATGTAGGTCTTTTGTACAGGGCTCGTATCGTGGAGGGTGATGTGCATCTTGAGTGATGGTATACAACCCACATCATCACTGTCAAAGGAAAATGCCTCACATTCCTCCCGCAACATCCTCCTTACCGTCTCCTGCTGTCCTTCTGAGAGATGGCAGAGATTCACAGGAGGGTCCCATGAAGTTGGTCTACACGCTTGAGTGTTATCTGGTTGTGGCGTGCTACTTGCTTCACTGGCCTTTGTCACTGTGCTGTCCTTCATTTCAGCCCTTGTCTCATTCTCATTAATTTGTATAGGCACTGTGTATACGGTCTTGATCGGTTCCAGATATCCAATCACACGGTGACGGTCCAGACAGATGGTGTGATCAGTCGTGTTGGTCATGGAGATGGGTATGTACGGAACTCTCCTTTCTGGGATCTGCACCAGTACATCATTGTAAATAATGCCTTCTGGGGGAGGATTAAGTAAGTCAGATGAAAAGAACATATGTTGGCCTTAGGCTCGTGAACTCACATGTGCTCTTACATAGACAGTGGTGACTTGGTTAGCTGGTAAGGGCACTCTTTTTCCACCGGTACGAACTACACCAATCTCTGAATCTGAATCACCATTCTGCATCAACTTGACTACACGATGAGCTGTTTTCACTGTTATCGCAAGGGCTCTACTCACTTTCTGTGCCAACTGCTTTCTTTCACTTTTCGTCTTTTCCTCATTTCTGTTAATGATGGCCTCAATGACGTTGTAGCCGATGATGGGGTCACTGGCAACTGCTGGGTCGCTTGACACGAGCATTGGCACTTGTAATTCATTCATCTTGGTGGGGTCACTACCTAATCTGAAACTGACTTCAATCCAGCCGATATATGGAATGGGCGTGTCATTGGCAGCAAAGACTGTCAGTGTCTCATCCCCCAACAACTCTGAGATGTGTTTGACAATGGTGTGGGGGAGGTGGTTCAGTCGCCAGGGGTCATTCACTATGCTGGACTGTGCTCCCATGTCCCACAGGGCTCTAACTGGGCGATTGTCCATGACACAGTCCACTATACATCGGCTTCCTACAAGGCTTACTAACTGTGGCTGGTATCGAGGTGGTATATAGTTAACTACACTTACAGCTGATGAGGCGCCAGTTGCTCTCTTTCCAAAGGCTGTTGTAGGTTGAATGACTGGGCTGGGTGGTGGTCGCTCATTTTGGGGTGCTGTTTCTTGGACTACTGCTGGCCCCATCTCAGTAGTCCCTGCCCGTTTCCCGACGATGCTCTGCATCCGCGAGAGAAGTGGCCTTCCTGCCCACATTTGAAACAGTGCGAACAGCTCTCACCTGTTTTCTCATCCCTGCATTACTTGCAGCCCTTCGCTCTCTGCTTTTGTTCAGGAGGACGGGGGCTTGCTTCCATTACAGCCAGAAACATTTGCTTCATCTCTTTGCGAAGTTCTTCCATCATCTGATGTGCATTCATGCTGTCAGGCTTAGTCTCGTTCCCCTTTACTGTTGTGATCGCTGCTGTTGAGTTGGACTCCTTAAGTTTAGAGGGGCTCTGGGCAGGTGTGGATTTTACCTGAGTATCTGCTTGAAGCTCCTGCACTTTGGGCGTTTTACCAGCAGTGGATCTTTTCCGTTTTTCTTGTCTCTCACTTTCGACTTTGGCTGCCTCATCCACTTTCTGTATAAGTTCTTCATCTGATATACTCACATCACTGAGGTAGGGCAGGATTTGGAATTTCACAGAATCACTTAACAGTCCAGTTTCTATCGAGTGGAGGAACTTGCGTTGAATGACGGCTCTGCTGTACTGTTCATCTGTGTCCTCATTCACTGCTTTCCATAACAGCTTCTCTTTCAGCTCAATTGCACGGAATACAAAGTTCAGGGCAGTTTCTTTGGGCTCTTGAGAGATGTTAAGCAGCTGGTGGTAAAGTTCAGTGGAGCTATCTACCCGATAGTGACCTTTCAGGATGGTGAGTAGTGAACTGAGGGTCAAACCACGCTTGATCTCTAGCATGTCTCTCAAAGGCAGCCCTGGACTGACACCCCTGATTACAGCTTCGACTACTTCAGTCTGTGTGTGCCCTTTTTCTATTCCCAGCTCAATCTGACGGACTAGACTGAGATATGATAATTTATCCCTCTGACCAGTCTCTCCAATTTGACCACAAATTTTAAACTCTCTTCGCATTGTTACCTCAGGCAATGGGCGAGTTGGCTCTAGCCAGCTCTTGAATGGGGAATCTGTTTTCTTTACATGAGAGCTGTGTGGTGAAAAATCTTTTTTTTCTCCATTTGGAGCTGGCTTCTCTGATGGGTACACTTCATTTGGTTGACGACACTCTTTACTTTGTCTTTCAATGAATGTTAATAAATCAGCACAGTACTGTTTAACTTCATCACCCTCTTGTTCCTCCTCAAGCTCATCCAATACACATTCAGCCATCTTGATAAGCGCCCTCCGTGTCCTGCTGCGGGATTCTCCACTGTCCAGGCCATCACATTTCAGGTACCTGCAGACATCCCAGAGAGACTCTTCCCCAAGCTGCCACAGAGCTGCACTCACTTGATCACGCAGGATCTGACTGGTGTCCATCTTGTTGAAGGCTCGACTCGTTGGGAAGGAGGGGGGGTTAATAATAATGTCTCAAAGTGCAAGCATTTATGCATATTCATGTCACTGACTGGACACACCATCACGCTATCCTCAAAATGACCTTTTCTAAACCCATTAACACCATAACACAATAAACCTAAACATGTTCAATACTCACTCTTACACTGTGCAGAGGCAAGTATAGTAAATAACATTAAAGTATCACATTACACTCTGTTAACATAAATACAGGCGAGTAATGTGCAAACTCTATACTCAAACATTGAAAATTACAACTCCGTATATAGCTACATTACTCCAGCATTTTTAATTGTGTAAACTTTTCTTATTGCTTTTTTTATCATTTTATGAATTACTTTAAATCACAGTTTTAACCCAATACCGGTTTCTATATTTTAACATTACATCCTCAGCAAATAGATAATAAAATCATTAACACACAGAGTCTGATTTCTTATTATTAATACACCATGAAATGCTCTTTTTCAGTTAATGGCTGATGGAATGATTCTCCATAAAGTTAACACGTGAGTGGGGTGATTATAGGCCTATTCACACGTGTGCGTTTTAGCTTCACCTCTTTAACACGACACACGACCATTTCAGGTTCTTAAACATCGATTTAGTACATCACCCATCACTTGTCTCACATTTTTGTGTGAATCATGGTATTTTTAAACGCTAACGACTCATTTTCACTCATGCAGAAAGTTACATTCTTTGATCAGGATTGTTAATATGATCATCCGCCATTTTAGGTGCAAAACTCTGAACCACCGTAACACTGAACATCTCAATATATTTCTCGCAAGAACTACAGTTTTATAAGCACATAATACTGTTGTGATTTACTAGAGGGTGAATTTTCGTCAGCTTACCTGTATAAAAGTATGAAAAAGACAGGTTAGATCAGGAACACTCTATGTAGCGTGTACACTCGAACTCACTCATTACATACTGAGCGCTCTTTCACTCTACTAGCGTCAGTGACCAATCCTCAGCCTAGTGTAATGCTTAGGGTGCCCTCTATTGGTGAAGCTGAGTTTCACAACAATAAGATTTTTTCTAAAAATACAATCGCAACAGTATTATCATCAAATGTCACCGTAATTCTTATTATCAGAACTCCATTACTGAAATCAAAATTTAAAGTGGGCAATATTTATGTGTGTCTCTTAAAGGAGCAATAAACACTCAGGGCTACACTTCCAAACTTAAAAATTTTACATACAGAGAACTTGTGATTCTGAGGAAGTGTTGTTAGTTTCATTAATTTACAGAACTCTATGGATAACAGAAAATTAAAAAACTATCAGACATCTGATCTCACTCTGCCTCTGTGTGAGGAAGGTGGGAAGTGGTGAGTGTTATCAGTATTTTGTTATTGTTGTTGTTTGTTGTTTTTGTGGGTTTTTTTCTTTTTTTTTCTTTTTTTTCATTTATTTTTTTCATTACAGCTTAAGAAATCTCTTTCTGTCAGTTTTTTTATTTTTTATTTTTTATTTTATTTTTTTTTGGGGGGGGGGGGGGTCCT
Organism: Cyprinus carpio; assembly: GCF_018340385.1. Lineage (NCBI taxonomy): Eukaryota > Metazoa > Chordata > Actinopteri > Cypriniformes > Cyprinidae > Cyprinus > Cyprinus carpio. The sequence goes on from NC_056589.1 coordinate 10,811,955, forward strand.
AGAACCAGTTAATTTGTAGGGCACTGACAACATAATTCAGTAACATTTTATAATAACTGTACACTATTTATCATTAGGTAAGCATTAGGAAATAGAGAGTTCATCCTTTCTAAATCATTGTTACAACATTAATAGTCATTAGTAAGCAGTTTATAAATACAGCTATAAATGCCTTGTTCTTGATTTATAAGCATATCTATTACAAAGGAGTTTGTAGGGCACTGACAACATAATTCGGTAACACTTTATAATAACTGCACACTATGAATCGTTAGGTAAGCATTGGGAAATAGTCAGTTCATTCTTTCTAAAGCATTGTTACAACATTGCTAATCATTAGTAAGCAGTTTATAAATACAGCTATAAATGCCTTGTTCTTGATTTATAAGCATATCTATTACAAAGGAGATTTAAAGGCTCAGTTATATTCCTATCAGAAAAACAAACAAACACAACACAGAGGGACACAGAACTCAGAAATATTCATTTCAAGATGCAAAAAAATAAACTGTACAACTGTACACTTCATTTATTTTTTTCTATGAAATTGCAGAGGTTTATTTTAAATTTTTTATCAAGTGAACAGTTAAATTTTTTCAATCTTGAAAAAATATTTTTGTGTTCTGTATCCCTCTGTGTTGTGTTTATTTAACTTTTCTGTTTGGAAGATTAATGAGCCTTTAAATTTCCTTTGTAAATGCTTTACAAGGCAGAGTATGTGAGCACAGTGGAGCGGCAACAATTTTCCCTCCGCGATCAGAGCATTCAATAATTACTCTGCTCCAGCTCCACTCAGGGTTCACCATTTCATTTATATTAAAAGAAAATAAATAAATAAATAAAATAACAGCAGAGTTTCAAAGTGGCTTATTGGAGCACTAGTGTGCAAACTTTTTCCTACCACATTACAAGCTAATAACATGGTTAAATAATAATAACAACATTAAAAGGCATAATTGGTGCTTTTTGCAGTGCACATCTTGTTTGTGAAGGATGAAAATAACAGTACGTTTTCATCAGTTATTTTTACAGTGGCCGAGAGACCTCAACACGCTGCAACTTCAGAAAACACATGCAAATAGAAAAAGCACTAGCAAATCAAGAAAACATTTTCATCAGTTTGACAGCAGGTGCTGCAAATGTTCACAACACAAACAAATAAAGAATTTTATTTGCAGCTTGTTTCTTTGTTTGGTTGTGTTGTGAGTATTTGCAGTGTGTTTCTTTATTTGGTTGTGTTGTGAGTATTTTCAGCACATTTGTTGCCAAATTGATGAAGTTGTTTTCTTAATTTGCAGGTGTTTTTTTTTTTTTTTTTTTTTTTTTTTTTTTGCAGTGTGTTTCGATATTTGGTTGTGTTGCTAGCATTTGCAGTGCATGCTGTCAAATTGATTAATTTTTTAAATTAATTTGCAGGTGTGTTTTTTCTATTTGCAGTGCGTTTCTTTATTTGGTTGTGTTGTGAGCATTTGCAGCGCGTTTTCAAATTGAAGTTGTTTTCTTAATTTGCAGGTGTTTTTTTTTTTTTTTTCTATTTGCATCGCGTTTCTTTATTTGGTTGTGTTGTGAGCATTTGCAGCACGTGTGTTGTCAAATTGATGAAGTTGTTTTCTTAATTTGCAGGTGTTTTTTTTCTATTTGCAGCACGTTGAGTTCTCTCTCCCACCGCTACGTCTTAAGATTTCTGCTCATTCTAAATCGGATACAGATGAAGATTGCATTTGTTTGAAGCATTATTGAGAAAGCGGTTATGCATTTGTGTGTTATGCATGTTTAATTTATTCTCTCACCTGAAAATATTCAGTAGGCTATCTAGAAAGAACAGACAAATTCCTTGAGAACTATAACTTCCCGTTTATGTCCATTGCCGTCATCATAGCCTTCACATTCTTTCTGATTTGAGTGATCCGTCTGTATCAAGCTAGCTACATATGTTTATCATGTGAACTCTTGCTAAATATGCAGTTATATTATGGGCCATTGGCATGAATTGCACTCATCGCGGAGCGGTAGTGGAGCGCTTTTGGAGCGAGTGAAAACCACGATGCTCCGACTTTTAAAAAATCCGCTTCTCCCTCCATTCAAAATTACACCGCACCACTCCGCGCTCCTCTCACACACTCTGTTACAAGGTATAAATTGTCCTCACTTTAGATGAGCTCACAAAAATAGATTGCTGACAACTACGAAATGCTTTATGACTACCTGATTTAATCATGAATTACAGCAGGAATTTATCTGTTGATGAAGCATTCATTAACACAATGAGCAACTATTATCATTATGTCTAAATAATAAGATTTATAAATGTACATTTAAATAGTTTATTAATCATTTACTTACACTTTCTAAATGATCTTATGAACCACTTACAACTCCTAAAAAACTGGTTTGTAAATAACGTAATAATTTAGAAATGATAAATTGATCATTATTAAGTATGGAAATGCAATTTTTAAACATTATAGATATGCTCAAAAACAAAACATTTATAGATGTATTTATAAACTGCTTACTTATGCCTATTAATGTTGGAATAATTCTTTATAAAGGATGAATTGGCTATTAACTAATGCTTATGTTTCATAGTGTGCAGTTATTATAAAGTGTTACCAATATGAATACATGAATTGTTCCCATTTATATAAATAGTGTGTGTGTTGGGGAAGGGGAGGTATACAGGAGTCAGTCCGGTGGGACGGCAACAGAAACTCTACTCCATTTCCTGAGCCAGAAACAGTCTCAGCAATGACTCTGATGTTATGTGTGTGTGTTGGTGAGTGTTCTAGGTTTGCTTACATTGTGGTGACAAAGATAATCCAGAAATCATCTATATTGTGAGGAGCAGACAATGGTGCCCATGAGGACAACAGATTAATACACTAATTGACTTAATTACTAAACGTCCTTCTATGAGGGTTAGGACTATGGGTATAGGGTTAAGAGAAAGAAAATTAGTTAATTAAATAATAATAATAATAATGATAATAATAATAAGTCAGTGGAAAGTACCCACCATTATAACAAAAGACACAGTCTTGTGACAAATGCAATAATCTGTCCAGGTTTATAATGTTTAAAAGTGGAAAAATATCAGAATAAATCTAATTAATCATAAATATCTTAATTGCAAGCACACAGATTAGGCTTTCAAGTTATATAGCATGAATGAAATAAATTCTATACACATGACCACTGTATGAAAATATATACTGTAGATAATTGCACATATATTTGATATCATTTGATTAAAGGTTTTTGATGACACATACCTGTATACTCTTTGTCTCATGAACTGAATATATATATATGTGTGTGTGTGTATGTGTGTAATAAATAAAAAATAATTATAATAATTTTATGCAATGTAAAGCTTTGGATAATATTTAAATGCAAATTACACTATATTAAGTAACAAGATCCAGGATCCATGTAACTGTAACAGCTTAAAAAAAATATTTTGCTTTCTCCGTTATTGATTAGAATTTCCTAGCCCCTGATTAGCTCAAAATGTTTCCATTAAGATACAAGCTAAATCAACTTATTTATTTTAAATGTAATAATAACATGTTTAGTCTAAAAAGGTCCCAGACTGTTCTTTAAGCAGAATGTGTTTGCGTATACTGGATATGAGAGAGACAGCAGCAGTATAGTGCTGATTAGACTGTGTATGATGATCACTGGAGCTATCCAACTATTTGATGAAGGATTATGATCAAAATCAAATTTTTCAAGCAGGGAGTCAAAATTTATGAGGGTCTGGAGACATGAGTAAAATGCTATGCAGTGCTAGTGTATCTAAAACATAGCTTGTTTTTGTTAGCATTATGGACCTATTTTGTGTTTTCCCTTCCCATGTGACCCAGTTTCTCCCTTCTTTGATTGTGTTCATATGATTCAGGTACAGTATGTTAATTGTCCTCATTACCCCATGTATTTAAGTCCCAGTCTGAATCTGAATCTGAATCAGAATCAGAAATAGCTTTATTGCCAAGTATGCTTGCACATACAAGGAATTTGTTTTAGTGTCACAAGCTTCCAGTGCACAGAGAAAACAACAACACAGAGACAATAAAAATAGGATGAGAATAAAAATACACACATATGTAAATATTGTGGGTAGGACTCAGGTACGTTTCCCCGAAGGGTGGATTTTATTGGTGAGGTGTTGGGGGAAAAGGGCTAACGTGAGGCGTTTGGTGCTTGGTGCTCGGCTGCTTCTCTCTCTCTCTCTCTCTCTCTCTCCTCTTGTGGTGCGCTGTGCTGTGTGGGTCTGTGCTCTCCCTTCGTGGTGGGGCTGGCAGTCACACACTGCTCTCTGCGGGAACAATAGAGGATGTGGTTAGCCAAGTCTTGTGGAGACATCTCTCACCTCTATGTTCATTTCCCAGGTTTATAAAACCGGTGCTTGATGGGACGCAGGTGTGGCCGCTCAGCCTGTGATGAGCAGGTGCAGGTGTGACTGCTCGGTTTCCAGGGCGACACTGATGAGAGCTCGGGACACGTGTCACAATATATATATATATATATATATATATATATATATATAAATATATATATATATATATATTTATATATATATATATATATATATAAATATATAAAGGTTTAAATAAATTGTATGTACAGTTGTGCTATAGATGATAGGAGTAGAATGGAGTGAGATGCAGGAATGTACTAGGATGTAGGTGGTAACAAATAAATATAAGGTTATTGCACTGATCTTTATTGCAAAATGGGGGGAACATTTAACTGTTCATAAGGTAGATTGCCTGGGAGAAGAATCTGTTTTTGTGCGTAACTGTGCGTTCTGTGTTTGTCCGGTCTATATTTTGATGTATGTGTGTCTTCTTCCATTCCTGGTTTGGATAAGCCCTTATGTGGATTCATTAAAGATTGTTTATTCTAATCTACATCTCCGTCGTTCACTCTGACACAGTTTGTGACAAAAGAGCCGACCGACAAACAGTTAAACTGCATGTTTGCTCTCCATTTTGTGTACATTGTTTGTTCAGTGTTTTTTTTTTTTTTTTTCTTTTTTTCTCATGTTTGTTCCCTATAAATCCCTTAGACCCATTATCCCATCCTGAATACCTCCTCCTCCTGCTGGAGCAGGGGGAAGATCACTCGAGGGCCATACCAGACTGTTCCTGGCCATTGCTCCGCTTACCAGCTACCTGGACAACTCACTTTGTATGTTCTATGACGGAAGCCTGAATCCCGCGTGTTGAGCGCCGTGGTCCGAAGATGGCCCTTGAGTGGATTTCACTGCCTTCGTGGAGTGGATGCTGTCGAGAAACAGATCTCTGTTCACCATCTTTTCTGAGGAGGATCTCGCCAGTTCCACTCCGGACACTGAGCACAGCCCACCATCACCATGCTGTATGGATCCAAACCCCGAGCCCACCAATGAAAAAGAGCCCAAGCCCACCGCGACCGACGAGCCATCGCCGCGGAGCCAGAGCTGCTGATGACGTCAGACCAGGTGCGAGAGCTGGCTACAACGCTTGCCGGAAAGAGCTGTGGACAGTGAGAACATGGAGGGGAGCTCCGCCCACTGCGCCCTTACTGAGGGTGAGCTGTTTGAGGAACTGGGACTGTGGAACGCTGAAGGGGTTCCTGAATCCCCAAGCTCAGCCAAGAGAGTGCTGCTGTTTCCCCGACCAGCTCAGCAAGAGACTCTGTTCCCAAGCTCATCCCAGAGGGAGCTTCCATCCTCGAGATTGGCCCAGAGAGGGCTCCTGTTTCGACATCCAGCCCTGAGAGGGCTCCTGTTCCCAAGTTTAGCCTAGAGATGGTTCCTGTTCCTGAGTATGGCCCAGAGAGGGCTTCCGTTCCCAAGATTGGCCCAGTGAGGGCTTCTGTTCCCGAGTTTAGCCCAGAGAGGTGTCCTGTTCCTGAGTATGGCCCAGAGAGGGCTTCCATTACTAAGATTGGCCCTAAGGGGGCTTCCGTTCCCAAGATTGGTCCAGTGAGGGCTTCTGTTCCCAAGTTTAGCCCAGAGAGAGCTCCTGTTCCCGAGTCCAGCCCCGAGAGGGCTCGTGTCCCTGAGTCCAACATAGAGAGGACTTCCGTTCCCAAGTTCGGCCTAGGTAGGGCTTCTGCTCCTGTTTGCAGCCCTGAGAGCCTGGAGGCCCCAAAACAACTGGAGGCCCAGTTTCTCCCTTGTTTGATTGTGTTCAAGTGATTCAGGTGTGTCATGTTAATTGTCCTCATTACCCCATGTTTTTAAGTCCCAGTCTGTGCGTTCTGTTTTATTTTGTTTTCTGTTCATTAACTTAATACAGTATTTTTAAATAGGGCTGTGAATGCTAATTTAGCATATTGAATTATATACATATATTAAAAAAATGATTGAGTTTATTAATGTCTCCTGACTCGTATGCTATGACAGGTAATGCATCGTCGAACAACACTTACCTATTTTCAGTTTTATGGAAATACAAGCATTTTATTATCTTTGACCTTCAAACCTTTTCTTTTTTTTTTTGGAATGTTGTATTCATCTGTTGTAGCAGTAAGCAATTTCTTTAAATTATCGTTTTTTTTATGGCTTTTCTTAGCAAATATTGATATCCAGTTATCATATCATGTAATTAGTTTTTTTTTTTTTTTTTACTAATTTTTAATCTGTTGACAGCCCAAATTTTGAGATAACTCTGTGTCTTTTGTTTTATCGAAAAGATTGCAAAAAACATAGTCTATATAAGTTTGATTTACCTTATGGGCAGGGGCGATTCTAGGATTTTGATTTTAGGGGGGCTCAGCCCCCAATAAGGGTATGATTAAAAAAATATTATTTGACTATTAGGGTAGGGTGGTATGCTACTAACCTTACTGCAATCCACTATTCCATTGTATTCCCTGTTTTTCATATATGGGAGTAGGAGTACTGACTGAGCCATATACAACACTGTAATAAAAAAAATAATTATTGGATGTGACAACTAGTAAATAGGGAATGTTGATATTTTTTACAATTAATTTTTTTTTTTTACAATGAAGACTCCTGATTCATTCACTGTACAACTACTATTTTATCCACTACTCACAAATACATCATGCTTCAAGTTTTACCAAAAGACATGGCAAGCAAAGCAGTAGGCAGAATCTGTCCTCTGTGAGTACTCAAGCCAAGCAAATGTTTGAAACCAGCTTGGCTGGAATGATCTTTTTTGTAAGCCAAAGTTCTCCTGGGGATAATAGTGTAATTTTGCCTGTTTTGGGCCTGTGTCCTTTTCACCTAAGTCACACTGATCTAAAGGTGCAGCTGCTGTCTGTGCTTCATCTGACATTTGTTTCTCTGTATGTCTGTCCTCTCTCTCCTGACTCATGTCTTCCTCTTCTTCATGCTCTCTCTGTCCCTGTACTGTGACAATCACGTAAATATAGTTTTGTAACTAAATAAATCTCAACTTCATTTGTATTTATTAACTGACCAGACAAATTATCCAAAACAACTGTTCACTTTTCTCACCTTGATCATGATCTTGCCCTTTCTCTGATGTGCCTTCATCAATCTTCTCTGCCTCCACTTCATTCACTTTTTGCACTGACTTTTCTGAGAAACCAAAAAAAAAAAATTTCAGTTCAGTTGACTGAAAGACAGTTAATAATTTCTTGTTGAGTGTCAATAATGTCAGGAGTCAGGACATTTGTGTTTATCCTTTGACGATACCACTGCTTTTTCTTATAAAATGTACAGGGAAATTGGCAGACAATTAAAACAATGTCAGGGTTCAATGACTGAAATGAATCTTGGGAACACAGTGGTATTGTGTGTGTGAGAGGCTGTCTACGTTCTATTCTCACCTGACTGTTGCTCATTTGCAGACCTACTCCCGCACGACAAGAAAAAATGTTGTATATCCATCTACAATGAAATATAAATTATTTTTTTTTTTTTAGCTTTTTAGCCTTTATAATCAATAAATGATAAAGTCACCCCATGAAAATTGATGTCATTTTAAGTATTTTAACTAACCAGCTAATATTCATTAAGAATATAGACAAACCATGTATTAATGTAATTGTCTATTGGCAAATATGATTTATCTGTTCTATATTTATTTCTATTTATTAAAAATCACAACATGAATTATCAATTTGCCACTTCTATAAATCAAGTACAAATCTAGTATAAATAGTATAAAAACAAGAAAATCAAAAATCCCTTTACTCTACGCTTACTCTAATTTATGTATCATGACACTCCTCCTGATTCATTATTACTTAATACAAAACTATATTTAATAATACAAAACAAAATAACTCCACATTCTCTCTCTGGGCCATCTAGTGCTTTCAGACAATGATGTGTGTCATTTCTGTGCATGGCTGCATAATGTAATGTCAAAATACATTATAATATGTCTGTAATTGTAAAAAGTAAATCAAAATAAATCATGATCGTTTTCTGAATCTAAAGTATGTTTTCAAGGGTGTTAATCACTTCATTTTTGTAGGAATAAAAAAACAACTATCACACAAGGGCTGAAGATGAACGCAGCGAAACGTATTGGTATTGGATAAGAAACCGAGCCGTCCCGTGTGCTCCCAATGCTCCAGTAACATTACATTATGTAAACTGCAATGCATTTATGACAAAGAACGGCACCGATGCAGATGTAATATCATAGCATTAGCAATCTATCAATAAATGCACGCACACACGACACACACCTTGTGCTCTATGATGTTCGCTCTGCTCGGCGCCCCCCTGCAGATTGAAAAATGCGCTAAATCCAAGCAGACTCAGATAAGGGGAGGAGCCGAAACTTGACGCAGCTTGCCGCCGTTTCAAATGAGTTTTTTTAAAGGGGACTGAAGCGATCAAAAATTTATTAATCAAATATTTTTTTTAGGGGGGCTGGGCAGAAGTTTAGGGGGGCTGAAGCCCCCCTAAAAAGGGCCTAGTGACGCCCCGGCTTATGGGGAAGTTGTGGCCTAGTGGTTAGAGAGTTGGACCCTGGGCGCCTCAGCATAAACGGCTGCCCACTGCTCTGTGTGTGTGCGTTCACTGCTGTGTGTGTGCGCACTTTGGATGGGTTAAATGCAGACCACGAATTCTGAGTATGGGTCACCATACTTGGCTGTATGTCACTTTCACTTATGAATACATTATTATGTGTATAATATGTTGTTATGTGAACACATTTTGTGTGCTATTCAGTAGTCATGAATATAGGAAGGCACAAATCAGTCAGTGTTCTGCCTACTTATTTGGTGGCTAATATTTCATGTTCCACATAAGCTTTGTACAAACATTTGTGTTTCTCAGCCAAAGAACTGATAAAAAAAGACTGAGAAATTCCTGACAAATCTCTACCAAAACATTTCAAATAGTCAGCTGTAACTCAGAGATAAAAATCTATTTTGATCATCATTTAGTAAAATGGCATCCCTGTGTTTAAAGTATCCTAATGTAGATAATCAAATCATGGTGAGGAAGGCTCTGAAAATGATGTTAGTTGTTAAAAATCACTCATCAGACTCAAGTGTTCCATAATGTACCCTTAAAACATACTCAGAAATGGAAAAAGTGTCTCCAACCCTTCATTTTAACTATTTAGTGTTATGTAATAGGAATAATAAGCACAATAAGCCACTACGGTGGGTGTATAGTAGGCAGGAGGTTAAACTAGTGTGGTTTACTCTCTGATTGCTGGTGGAGGACTTACCACATGAAAGCAGGCTTCTCCCTCAGGGGAAGGAATTGCTGCCTACTTAGCAATGAGAAAAAGTTGAAGACCCTTCAACCCCTCCATCTGTGTGGCCCTACACATTTACCCACTTGAGAAGTTGTTTGTTTCAGTGCCCATATATCAGTCATGTCAGTTTTGACTTTATTAAGGTATTTTAAAACAATTTTTAGATAATCTTTTCATTAAGAATAGTCATGTGTCAAACTCACCAAAAGCACACTTCTACCTCCACCTCATACAACTGCATTTCAAATACGTTTGTACAGCCACAATGCTTTTTTGTTTTTGTGTGCATGTAATAGTCGCCACAATACTTTCTAAAGTTTTTGATTAAAAAAAAAAATATATATATATATAAGTCTATATAAGACTATGTTTATTAGTCTTATATAGACTTATTATATATATATTATAATGTTTATTATAATATATATATAATACTATATATATATTAGTATTAATATTAGTTTGTCATAAATAAATTATTTTTGTTGTATCCATGGAACCATCATAGCAAGTTGATTCATTCTACAATGCACAATGTAATACAACCTACAATGTAATACAAAGTAATACTGACTTTGGTGTAGATACTCAAGATTTATTAGTGTCTGTAAAAAAAAAAAAAAAAAAGAAAAGAAACTTTCTTAAAACAAAATGCTTAAAGGGATATTGTTCACCCCAAAATTAAAATTAGCCCATGAATTATTCACCCTAAAGGCATCCTAGGTGTAAAGAGCACATGCATGAAAGAAGATCATAAGAGCAAGATTTATGGACTGAATTTTACACTGATTTATGGTCAACGTGTTTTTATCTGAATCTCTGCCCCTGTAAAATAGAAACTGCCTGATCACCAATTTTGACATCCATTCATCAACCCATTCCACACACACAGCCCTGACAATGACAGGCAGATAACAGATGCCTCTTGCCTGCAGAACTTGTGGTTCTGAACCCATTTTCAGTACTGTAAACTGCTAAAGTAATATAATCACCATAATGTCTTATCGTATTTTTCTGATTACAATGTTTCTTAAGCTAAAAAAGTACATCAAACAAACAAACAACACCAAAAAACCTCAACATTTATTTTTACAAGGTTTATCAAGAATTAATGTTAAATAAGCAACAGCTATGTTTTTTATTTATTTATTTTAATTTTGTTGTTCTGAAGGATATGCAGAGCAGCATGCACTGCCCACTTACAACAGGTTGACAGACTTTCCCACATTTCACTCTTTTTAGTTCTTCTGAAGTCTAGGAATAATAATATCTAACATACTTATATCTTGCTGCCTCCTTGCTACCTCAATGTTAAGTGGGAAATCTGTATATCCACCAACTGTCGGATACTTAATTTATCCAGTTGGGTATATCAGCTTTTGGTCATAATTTGTTGAACACACCTTACTTTTGTAGCAGGGTGGTATAACCCTTATTGCTATTGGTTGGTGTCATGCTAAAGCATTAAACCTATCAGAGCCCATACTGTGAATTATAAAACTGTGAGTGTTCTGTGGCTTAGGATGTACCATCAGTGGTCCTTTGTTGGATCTTTCCAGTTGTGAACTGACGGTAGGTATAGTAGCTGTGAAGCTGCAAATTTGCGTATAGATATATGGGATGGTAATATCTATGGAAAAGGATTAGGGCCAAGCAATAATAAAAAAAAAATTAAATCATTTCGAGAATAAAGTCATTATAATGAGGAATTAAACTTTAGAGAAAAATTTTGAAATAAAATGTTGAGAACAACTCATTACACGGAAATAACATTGTGTTTTGAGAAAAAGCTTGTTAAATTTTGAGACAAAAGTCAAAATAAAATGTTGAGAATAATCTCATTGAATTAGGAGAAAAAAGTCGTGTTTTGCGAGAAAAAAAAACCTCATTAAATTATGAGAATATAGTCAAAATAAAATGCTGAGAATAAACACACTTGTGTCATGTTCATTTGATCTCGTTGGAGAATGTTAGTCAACGTCTGCAGTGGTGCAGGTCGTAGACAGCAGTGCTCGTGGATGACGCATATGATGTGGTTGACCAGAGTTTGAGTCCGCCTTTTGCAGATCTCACTCTTCTTCCTTTTTTTTTAATCACATATCACATCGGATGCCATTTACACTTATTACAACTTACACTTACACGCCATTACACGCCATTACAAGTGAAAATGGTGATATATTCTATTTACACTAAGTGAGAACAGCAGCATTTTTAGTGATGTGGTATTTATAAATGATATATACACTAAGTGAAAATAGCTATTCTATTCACGCTATGTAAAAGTAGCAGATCTTTGCAATAAGTGTAAATAGTAATTAGATGCTATTTATCCTTATAAACAGTGACAGATACTATTTGCACCTCATTATTGTTGTACAAAATAATAGTGTAAATTATTTTATTTATTAAAATTATTAAATAGACGCTGCCTTATTGGTACAAAGCCCTCCCTATAGCCTACTAACCTAAACCTACCCAATTAATACATCATTATTAAACACTTGTTAGGCAATTGATTTTCAATTTTCTGATGTGATATGTGATTAAAAAGGAAGAAGAGTGAGATCTACAAAAGACAGATTCGAACTCCAGTCAACCGCATCATATGCTTCATCCACAGGCATTGCTGCAGACGCTGATACACTCTCCAAAGAAATAAAATGAACATGACACGAGTGTGTTTATTCTCAGCATTTTATTTATACTTTTTTCTCGCAATTTAATGAGTTTACTTGCAACATTTTATTTCATTTTTTTGTGAAAATTTAATGAGCGTTTTTTTTTTCTTCTCAAAACACAATGACTTTTTTTCTTGTAATATAATGAGTTTATGCTCAACATTTTATTTTGACATTTTTCTGAAAATTTAATGAGCGCCAGTGTGTTAGATGCAATGAATTGGCAACACGAGAGAACAGTTTAGTCAAGCCTTTTAATTGCGACAGCAGAACACAACAACCAGTAGCCCATGCACATGCTCCACCCGGTCCGCGGGATCACGTTCAACATCAGGAACCATGTCACGATCACCACTGTGTCTTTTGTATTATCATAAAGATTGCATAAAACATAGTCTATATAAGTTTTGTTTACCTTACCATTGTGTGTGCTATTCAGTCATCATGAATATTGGCAGGCACATGTCAGTCAGTGTTCTGCCATGCTTATTTAGTGGCTATTTCATGTTCAACATAAACTTTGTACAAACATCTGTGTTTCTCAGCCAAAGAACTGATTAAAAAGACTGAGAAATTCCTGAGAAATTTCTACCAAAACATTTAAATAGTCATCTGTAACTGTAACTCACGTCACACTCCACATACTGGTGCCACCCATTTTCCATCCAAAGCATACCCCCTCTTCTTTGGCACTTGGTGACATTAGAAACACACAAAAAAGGGAGAAACAAGAAAGTGGCATGACAACACAAAATGAATTGACTGAACCATCTGTGCAGTGCCAACAGCACAGCAGACTTTTATGGGGCCTCACAGAACAGCAATGCAACGCATCAACACAACTTCCTTTAAGCCAAAGCAAGGACACAGGTGAAGGCAGCCCGTCCAGGTCAGCTCATAATCCTTTAACTTGTCAGGAAGTCGACGGGGATGGACTGACCGCCGAGGAGCCTGCATCGGGACAGGGGGAGGCCAACTCATGGCGCGAGACTTCCACTGAACATGATTGGGACAGAGTCCTACCCTCCTGGCATCCACCGCCATCAGACCTGGGGGGTGAAGCAGGTGTCACTATTCCCAGGAGGGATATCAGGGTGCCATAAGTGGCATTTCGCACTCTTCTTCACTCACAGATCCTGCACCATCTTCGCAATGACCTGCGACACTTGGGAAAGAGTCAACTTTGTAACAGTCAGCTAAGCGAAGCCAATAAGAAGCACACCATCTCTAGGAACCTGTAAAGTTACGGACATTACACCATGTCCAGTCTGAACTGAACACAAGGTATCTGCTTTGCGCCCGAGACTTATTACGGTCACTATACAAATACCAGAGGTGGGTAGTAACGAGTTACATTTACTTCGTTACATTTACTTGAGTACATTTTTTGGGTAACTAATACATTTGGAGTATATTTAAAGATGGGTTCTTTTATTCTTAAGTACTTTTTGGGGGGAAAATCTGTACTTTTACTTCGTTATTGTGGGCGACGCTCATCTCGTTATTTTATCTTAATGCAAGAAAAGTTATAAATGCTTCAGTTTATTCCAAATGCGCCGTCTACTTTTCACTGGGCAATGAGCGATGCCCATTCACGAATGATTCATTCTTTTGAGTCAATTCTGTTCAAGGCAAATCAAGGCTTGATCCAACCAGTTGGCAAACCAGTCAATTGGTTTGTGAATCAGTTTGAATGATTCATTCAGTTCCCTGCTGCGCGCGCTGAGCCGTCTGAAGCGTTCTCACTCAGAGTTGTAACAGAAGTTTAAGAACATCAAGAGCGTTGAAGACGTGGCTTTGGATCTGTACTGCAAAGCAAATCTGCAAAGGATATTGTTTGCTAGTGATGAAGCTCTTTATTAGATGAACACCGCGTGTGCTGTCTACAGTTCGACAGGTATAACTTAGGCTACACTCAATTACAGTACATGATACCACTATGACATTAGTTTGTTGTACGTGTAATTTATAACAGAGGGGAGCCAAGTTGAATGCAGCTTCCAAAATAGCAGAGTAATATTTTCTATTTGATACAATCACACCGGTGTGAGAACGTTGCTTCCTTCACTCGCTCGCTGACTGAATACCTCTTTCTAGCGAATTCTCTCGTCAGAAACAACAAAGTTGTGCAGATGTGTCTGAAAGCCTATTTGTTCAGCGCTGAAGTTTTCTAAGCGCGTGAACGCTCCATCACATGAACTGCGCCTGGACAGGAAATGCAGCGCGCTGCTCGGTTGTTCGCGCTCAGGGATGACGAGAGAAGACTCAGAGACTCTTTTCTTTACTTTCGTGTGCGTTTATGAAAAGCAAGTAAGTTTTTACTACTGTTGCATGTTTGTACTGCATTGTGACGAATGTTTTGAGATTCATGTATGTTCATGTGAACTAGTTTTATTTGTTGAACTGCGTGACTAATTAGTGTAGTCATGATGCCAGAGTGTTATATAATATGCGACATGTTTCCTGTGTGCAATAATTACCCCCCTCTATATGTCGATTTAGACTTTATTTGTGTTAGTTATTTAGAGATATGCTTCTGTGTTTGAGTGCAGTGCATTTACTGTTTAGTTGGTGCTACCTGCATCGAGTGTTATAGTGATACAGTGTCAGCCTGCATAGCCAATTAAAGGTGCAGCAGTATAGATATTAAAGGGCATAATAGTGACATATTTTGTTGCACTGTATTAACGTAAATTATTATTTATGTACTGTACTGTTGTGAATTATGACAATGAGCATAGTATAGTATTCCTTTATTTGTTTATTAATCAGTTATTCTTACCATTGCATTATTTCTTTTTCTTTTTCTCTGTTTAGACCACATACACACTTATACGAACTTGTATACTGGCATCCTGATCTTGAAAATAAAGCTGATAAAGGATTCTCTGGCCGGAATCTTTCTGTAGTGCTCCCATCCTAAAACGAACCACTAGTCCATACTTTACATTGGTCCTTCGAGCCGGATTTGGGTTCCACCGACACTATGGAGTCAGCAACTGATGGTCAGCAACAGGAGTCATCGGATCGACCCAAGAGAGACCCTCGTCCACCTGCACATTTGGTCCAGTACGAAGTCAATTTTCTGCCCTATCAACAGCCTGTGGTCCAAGCCTCTTCTACCCCTGTAGGACAACCAGACCAGGCTCAGTCAACCAGAGCTAGGAGTTTGACAAGTTACCGGTCAGCTGCACATTCCACGACGGTCCTCTCAGTTATCTTACGGACTCCATATGTTTCGAAGTACGTCTGATATACAAGAAGCTGCTTTAGAGGAGGAGATCAAAGGATTGGAGCTAGCTGACCTACAACAGGAAACAGAAGAGGAAAGGAAAGCTGACTTAGAAGCGGCAGCATTGGATGCACAAGCCAGAGAAGGACAGCGGCTGCAAGAGGAAGCACATCTGGCTAAAGAGAGAATAGCTAGAGAGATGGGAAGACGCAGGCGTTTAAAGAAACTCGAGAAGGAGGTGCACATTGCCAGTCTTGTAAAGACCTACCTGACAGGGATGAACGATGAATCCTTGTCCATGTCGTCAGCTCCTGCTACGTTCTCCAAGCTACCTCTGCCATCACAATTGGTTCAACAGCCACCTCGGGTGCAATTAATCCCCAAGCAACATCCACCTGTGCAACAGCCAAATCCAGAGCCAGTTCAGATAACACCCACCTCCACTGTTCCTACTCCGATATTAGCACCACCTGCTTATCCCGTCACGAGTGCCCAGATCAGTTTTCCTGCCAGCGCAGCACCGATTGCAGTACCAGTCTCTGGACTTCCATCTGTACCTGTCCCATTTGTTCCCGTCCTGTCCACGGTACAGGCAGGTGGAGCGTCACCGATGGCAAGGTCTTCTGTCACAACTAATCTACCGTCTCAGTACCTAGGGGCTCCAGCTACCAGTACAAGCTTCACAATGCCACCACAAGCAGTTACAGTGGCACCGCCACCTCCTGCAGTGCAGTATACTCACCGCAGTATACCAACTGCAACACCAGTTCAGACGGCACCACCCTGGACCTACCCGGGTATGGAAACCCTGATTGCTACATCTTACGGCATTCCCAAACCAACACTTCCCTTCTTCGAGAGCGGCAGAGAAAGTGATTTCGCACTTTTGAAGATGGCGCTCGACAACTTGATGAATAGTCACCCTCATCTCAGCGAGCACTATAAATATCAAGTTCTCCTGAGTCAGCTCAAGCTTCAGAGTGCTCTGTAGTTGGCTAAATCATACATGTATGACCCCGCACCGTATACAGCTGCAATGGGAGCTCTGCAAGACAAATATGGCCAGCCAAGACAACTGGTTCAAAGTGAACTAGCGGCAATACTCAACTCCCCAGCCATTAAGTCAGGAGACGCAGAGGCATTCGACTCCTTCGCTCTCTCAGTCCAGTCGCTGGTCGGTATGCTGCGCACTTTAGAGGGACCAGTTGGATACGAGCTCAGGTGTGGTTCTCATGTTGACCGTCTCTTAAGCAAAATGTCTCCTTCCCACAGAGATGGATTTGTGGAATATTGTCTCATTCACGGCATCCTGCAGCCAGGTTCAGAGCTCACCTACTCCCTGCCCGACCTCGCTGCGTGGTTGCAGATGAAGGCTCAAGCCAAGCGTCTTGCCAGTCGAGCTACTCTTCTCTACAATTCTACAGGGCCTACCCTTCCAAAGAGAGATCAACGTAGTTTAAAGCCCAAAGATAAAATAGCGTCAGTCTTCCTCTGCTCTGGTGAGACAGCCAACAAGGAGACCTTTCATGCGAAGTCCCAAGCTTTCAAACTCAGTCCTTATTGTCCGTTCTGCAATAATAAGGAGCACTACCTTAACTCATGCCCCGACTTTAAGAAAATGTCTAATGCTGAGATTAAGAAGTGGATCCAGGAAGGCGACAGATGTTGGAAATGCGGCCGCGGCCACAAAGCTACAGCCTGCACACTTAAATGCCCCTGTAAAATTTGCAAAGAGAAACACCTTACAGTCCTCCATGACGCCATTCAAGAGTCATCCCAGAAAGTGCTGATGGTCAGTAATCCGAAGCCCATTGTCTACATTGAGCAGCCCCGAAGCCCTCAGAGAGTGTTGCTGAAGGTTGTCAAAGTGCTCCTGCATCATGGAGATCGCACTCTTGAGACATTTGCAGTGCTCGATGATGGTTCGGAAAGAACAAACAATTATCCTCCCACAAGCTGTAGAGCAACTACAACTCTCTCAGCATCCAGAGACGCTTCATCTGAGGACAGTCCAGCAAGAGGTGAAAGAACTGAAAGGTTCCTCAGTTACCTTTCATGTATCCCCCATCTTCAAGCCAAAAAAGAAGTTTTGGATTCAACATGCGTTCACTGCAAGCAGTCTGAGTTTATCTGAACACACATACCCAGTAGCAGCTCTCCAGAAGTGCTATGAGCATCTCAAAGGACTTCCTTTGACGCCTATCCACAGAGCCCAACCTCTGCTCCTCATCGGCTCTGATATGCCTCAGCTTCTTACTCCTACACAGCCAGTCAGAGCAGGTCCATCTGGCGGTCCTATAGCCATCTGCACAAGGCTAGGCTGGTCTTTGCAAGGTCCTTCTGACATCATACCAGTCTCTTCTCACCAGTCTTCCTGTCTGCACATCGCCACCGAGTCTTCATATACTGAACTCCTCAGGAATGTGGAACGTCTTTGGCACATTGACACAGTCCCCCTACGTCAGTGAGAAGACTGCAACGCGTTCCAAGCAAGACCAACAGGCACTCAGACTCTTACAGACAGCCTCCGAACGTGTATCTGTGGATGGTACCCAGCGCTACGCTACTCCACTGTTGCGTCGTCAGCCAGTCATCCGCCTTTGTGCACAGCAAAATGCTGTGATGCCTAACCTACGCAGCACTGAGCGCCGGTTGGCCAAGGACACCGTTCGAGCAGCCTCATACTGCAAGGAGATGGATAAACTTATTCAGTCTGGTTATGTCGCGGAAATCTTTACAGAAGAGGCAGCAAAGTCCACAGAGTCGTGGTATGTACCTCATCATATGGTGCACCACAATGGAAAGGACAGAGTAGTATTTAACTGTTCCTTCTCCTTTAACGGCCTGTCCCTGAATGACCAACTCCTGCCGGGACCAACGCTCGGTCCGACCATGATTGGAGTCCTGATGCGGTTTCGATGTCATGCTGTGGCCATCAGCGGAGATATTAAGTCGATGTTCCACCAGATCCGCTTGTTGCCCAGTGATAAACCACTCCTACGATTCCTGTGGCGTGACATGCAGAGGACATCTGAACCACGCATATTCCAATGGGAGGTGTTACCATTCGGAACAACGTGCAGCCCCTGTTGTGCAGTCTTTGCCCTGCAGCAGCACGTCAGAGACCACGAACCACCAGACTCTCCTCTCATGCATGTGATCGAGCACTCGTTCTATGTCGACAATTGCCTCCAAAGTTTGAGTAAAGCTGAGGATGCCAAGGTTCTAGTCGATGATCTGCGAGCACTTCTGAACAAGGGAGGTTTCGAGATCCGGCAATGGGCTAGTAACATGCCTGAAGTTGTAGCACATCTACCTCCTGAGGCGCAGTCGGCTAGCAGTGAGCTATGGCTATCCAAGGCCAGTGACAACCTCCAAGAGCCCACGCTTGGACTCTGCTGGGACTGTCTGAACGACACCCTGAGTTACAAACATCGCCATACTGAATCTTTAGACGCTACTCTTCGTAACGTCTACAGTGTCCTTGCCAAGCTTTACGACCCATTGGGCTACATTGTGCCATTTACAACAAGATGTAAAGTGCTGGTTCAGGACATGTGGAAGGCCAACATTGGCTGGGATGACAAGATCCAACCTGCTGACCTTCTGGAGAAATGGTTGAACTGGGTGCAGGAAATTCCCACTTTGCAACATCTCAAGCTGCCTCGTCCCTATGCACCAGCCACCGCCGATATTGCCAGCGCAACCCGTCACATCCACATTTTCGGTGATGCCTCGGAGCGCTTATGGGTCAGTAGCTTACATGCAGACGACAGATGACAGTCAACGAGTCTATGTCTCCTTCGTGTTTGCCAGATCGAGAGTCGCGCCCCGTAAGCAGATGTCTATTCCGCGTCTCGAGCTCAGTGCCGCGCTTACAGGTGCACAGCTGGCTAGAGTGATCGAGACAGAGCTTGCAGTACCACCTGAGCACATCACTCTTTGGTCAGACTCCACAACTGTACTGCATTGGATCAAATCAGAATCCTGCCGTTACAAAGTGTTCGTTGGAACACGCGTCGCAGAAATCCAGAACCTGACCAATCCTGTTCAATGGCGGTATGTTGATACTCTAAGCAATCCAGCTGATGATATAACCCGCGGACTCACTCTGCAAGAAATGGTACAGGATCATCGCTGGAACAAAGGTCCACATTTCCTCCATTTGTCTGAGAGGGAGTGGCCCAGCATGCCTTCATCTGAGGTAGAACTAGACACCACAGAGTTAAGGAAGTCTGCCTTCATGGGAACTATGTCCAGCATCTTGCCAACACAACTTCCGGACCCCAGTAAGTTCTCCAACTGGAAAGAGCTTCTTAAGGAAACTGCTAGCTCCATTCACGGGGCGGCTGATGCTAATACTACAGTACACTTTCCCGCTGCTCTCAAAGCTGGACGTACTCTTCCTTCAGACAGTCGTCTCGCATCTCTGTCACCAGAATATGAAGGAGCCACGGAGCTACTCAGAGTCGGTGGCAGGTTAAGGCATGCTGAAGGACTAGACCTGGATACTATCCATCCAGTTATCCTGGACCCAAGCCATCCCGTGACAAAGCTTATCATCAAGGATTTTGATGAGTCACTACTGCACCCTGGGCCAGAACGAGTTCTTGCTGAGATCAGACACAGGTTTTGGATTATCCGTGGTAGAGAGGCAATTCGAAAGCATCAACATTCATGTCTGGAGTGCCGGAGATGGAGAGCAAAACCCGATGTACCAAAGATGGCAGATTACCCACCAGCTCGGCTACGACTCACTAAGCCACCGTTCTATTCAACCGGAGTTGATTGCTTTGGACCTTTCCAAGTGAGGATCGGTCGCCGCACTGAAAAAAGGTGGGGCATTGTCTACAAATGCATGACAACTCGCTCGGTGCATCTGGATCTATTAGAAAGCCTTGATACCGATGCTTTCCTGCTGTCATTGAGAAGATTCATCTCTTGACGTGGCAGACCGTTCAAACTCCTCATGGACAATGGTACCAACTTTGTCGGTGGAGAGAGAGAGCTACGTGAAGCCGTTGCTGCCATGGCACCTCAGTGGAGAGAGCAACTTGCTGAACAGCAGATATCCTTCCGATTCAATCCTCCAAGTGCGCCGCACTTTGGAGGCACATGGGAGAGGGAAGTGAAATCCATCAAGACTGCACTTCGCGTTGTCCTTAAAGACCAGACTGTTCCTGAACCAGTCCTGATGACAATCCTAGTGGAGGTCGAGGGCATAATGAATGCGAAACCCTTAGGCTACTTGTCATCAGATGCCTCTGATCCAGACCCGGTCACGCCTAACCTCCTCCTCATGGGCCGTCATGACTCGTCACTTCCTCAAGCAGTTTACAATCCCAGTGACCTCGGGAGAAGACGTTGGAGGCATAGCCAAGCCATCGCCGATCGCTTCTGGTCATCCTTCATCAGTCACTACCTACCAGGGCTACAAGAGCGCAGTAAGTGGAGGAAAGACGGTAAGGCACTTTCCATAGGCGATGTTGTTTTAATCGTGGATTCCCAACTCCCCCGAGCGTCATGGCCCGTAGGACGGATTACCCAGACTCATCCAGGAGCAGATGGACGCGTACGGACTATCAGTGTTCAAGTGAAGGACCGCACCTACATTCGTCCAGTCGCCCGGCTCATCCTGCTCCCAGCTCTGGAGGACAATGATGAAGAAGAGACCACCAAATAGACTTTCTCCAACTCTTTCAACTGCCATGCGGACAGTTGGGGGCGGCCTTGTCTGAAAGCCTATTTGTTCAGCGCTGAAGTTTTCTAAGCGTGTGAACGCTCCATCACGTGAACTGCGCCTGGACAGGAAAATGCAGCGCGCTGCTCAGTTGTTCGCGCTCAGGGATGACGAGAGAAGACTCAGAGACCCTTTGGTTTCTTTACTTTCGTGTGCGTTTATGAAAAGCAAGTAAGTTTTTACTACTGTTGCATGTTTGTACTGCATTGTGACGAATGTTTTGAGATTCATGTATGTTCATGTGAACTAGTTTTATTTGTTGAACTGCGTGACTAATTAGTGTAGTCATGATGCCAGAGTGTGATATAATATGCGACATGTTTCCTGTGTGCAATAATTACCCCCTCTATATGTCGATTTAGACTTTATTTGTGTTAGTTATTTAGAGATATGCTTCTGTGTTTGAGTGCAGTGCATTTACTGTTTAGTTGGTGCTACCTGCATCGAGTGTTATAGTGATACAGTGTCAGCCTGCATAGCCAATTAAAGGTGCAGCAGTATAGATATTAAAGGGCATAATAGTGACATATTTTGTTGCACTGTATTAACGCAAATTATTATTGTACTGTACTGTTGTGAATGATGACAATGAGCATAGTATAGTATTCCTTTATTTGTTTATTAATCAGTTATTCTTACCATTGCATTATTTCTTTTTCTTTTTCTCTGTTTAGACCACATACACACTTATACGAACTTGTATACTGGCATCCTGATCTTGAAAATAAAGCTGATAAAGGATTCTCTGGCCGGAATCTTTCTGTAGTGCTCCCATCCTAAAACGAACCCCTAGTCCATACTTTACAAGATGTGTGCACGAATCTATAAATAAGATATTTATTTCACAGTGTTAACAGTTTCAGTGATTTTAATGGGAGTTTTTGAGAGTGATTAAACTCTAGACTGTCAGTGAAAATGTTCTTTGATAATGTAAATGTAATTTGCTCTCTTTCTGTACAATGAAAGATTAGTAGCCGTTTTTATATCACATTAACTTTCAATGTTAAATTTACATTTAATATAAAGTCAGTTGTATTAAAAATATGTTGCATGATACCCATATCTGTTACTTAAGTAAACAGACAGGGCCCGGTTCCCCGATAACGCTCACTCTTAGCGCGCTAAGAAGACTCGAAATATATATCTTACCAAAGTTGTTTATGTTCCTAAGTGTGTTCCCCGAAGTGTCCCTTAGGAAGCTTCTTAACACGCTGCCTCTTACATCCGACGTTACAAAGGCGCTGTCCCAAGTGAAGGTGCTGAATAAGTTGGCATCGATTGCTCAGGAATCGATTTTCAACTTCACGCGAAGGTGCATTACGGCGTTAAGAAAGACAACATGTTCTATGCAAATGAAACATTCCTCAAATGATTCCAGTAACATTTATTTTAACATAGTTCAACCAACCTCCAAAATATAGACTATAAATTAAATTATCAAATTGTCAGTAATATGTTCACACGATATGTTGTGACGGGTAGACGAACCGGGTATCCCTCACTAATCATCCACCCTCCTTATCCCATTGTGCCACTTGTGCCGCTTCATGACATGGGTTTAATGACTTATAAAAATTATGTAATACACTTTTATATTAATGGTAAGGTACTTTACAATCAGAATTCCCCTGCATGGCGCAGAAGGGCGTTGGTGACAGTGTGGACAACTGGACTTCAGGGCTTAAAGCAAAATTCCGCCGCATTACCTTGGCAAGCGCAGGTCTGAGAAGGTCCAGCAGCTCCATAATGAGTTGTCTTGGGAGGCAATTTTTTTTTAATATAGCACGTCAGGCAAAATGTCAAAAGGGCTTAAGTTTTGCCGAATAAAAAAAACTGACATGGACTAAACGGCTCCGCGGCCGGCGCCGTCTTTGATTCAATACAAGGACAAGTTGGATCGCTGCCATAGTTGGTCGCTTACTGGACACCACCATGCTTACCCATTTATAGATCTTAGCCATTTAGAGCCAAACTGTTTTGCCAGATTTTAATTATCAAAAGTGATTGCCAATTTAAACGCTTTAATGACATTACAAAATAGCCTAGGCTAATTACCACCATATTAGTTCTGATACCAAATAAAGTCAACTTCATAAATAGGCCTGTACAGAGGCGTGTCTACGTGGTGGCCAGGGGTGGCACCGCCCTCCCTGAAATTTGGCTGGCCACCCCAGGTGACCCCCCCCCAGATGTCTTGCGATAGACTTGTTTTAAGTAAATTTCTAACTGCATCTGGCAGTGGCGGATCCTGGCATGTGTAGCTGCCTACGGCCGCTTTCTTCTCATCTTTATACTTAATTTTAGGCTGTTTCTATAGCGTGATATTTGACATATCAAGAGCGCATAATGTTACGTGATCCATGTAATGCGCGAGCACGAATCTCCACTCGCAAGTGGATTTCCATCACTCACACAAAACTGGATGTGTGCTTTTAAATATAAATTGTTATTTTATGAATTGGCTCTGCTTTTGCAAAAGATTACGTGTATGCTCAAACGTTCTTGCATCACTGAAGACTAGAAGCGCCTTTTTTCTAATTCATATAATTATTAATCTTATCTCATTAAATGGAAGCAAGCTGATTATAGTCAGCCTTAGTTTTTTATTTTATTAATAGCCTTCTTATTTTAGTTAAGTGCTTAACTTATAAATATGCATTTATTCAATTGTTTTATTAAGTGCATTTGTATTTTGTTGTTTTTGTATATAGTTTTGCAATAAAAGTGTATTAACCAGGTTCCAGAAATAATCACTGATGGTGCTTCTAAAATAAGTGAGGGTGCTCTAGTCTTAATGCCCATTTTCACATATTTTCTCCCGTCTATTTGCTTTGGTCATCATTGTGTCACTCACTGCTACTTCGAGAGTGAATCCCACATAAATATACAGATGTCCCCCCCACCAACCTCTTTTGAGCCAGTGCCCCAGACTGGCCACCCCATTTAAAATGCTCTAGACACGCCCCTGCGCTGATTTCTAAAGACTGCTGCAAAGTGGCGGAGACGAGCGTCTTGAGCTCAAACAACGCTAAGAGAGAGCTTACGAATGGTCCAGACCAACCTTACGAAAGTGTGACTTACAGAAGATATACTTAGCATTCGAACGTGTCGGGAATCGTGTCATAACATTAAGAGAGAGATTAAGGAATAGGTTAAGAACTACTTAGCGATAAGAACTTTTGGGGAACCGGGCCCAGGTCTTTATGCATAGTTAATAGATTACATTATTAGGCTACTTTGACCATCGCATATGATCTAACATAATCTATAAGGTGAGAATCGAGATATTTCATGATATAGTCCATGCATCTGGGAATGTTTCTAATAAAAATGAACATAAATAAATAATGCTTAATAATAATTTGCCAATATGTTGTTGTGGCTGCTGTGTGTCACATGACAATGTGCATTTGGTTCATTATGTTCAGATTTTCGGTAACTTAGCGGTCATGTGAGGAGTTTTCACTCTTCTCTGTGTCAGAGGTTATTTATACATATATAATACATACTTTAAAATATAATTTATTTCAGTGATGCAAATCAGAATTTTCATCAGCTCTTACTCCAGTTTTCAGAGTCATGAACCTTCAAAAAATAATTCTAATATATTGATTTTTTTTTTACCAGTGCTGGTTTTGCTGCTTAATATTTTTTGGAACCTGTGACATTTTGTTTAGGATCCTTTGATGAATGGAAAGCTAAAAAGAAGGCTGATGAAATATATATATATATATATATATATATATATTATATATATACACACATATATATATACGATACATACATAAAATACAATTTTATCTATATATCCAACTAAAAATAGACTATAGATATTCAGTATATGGCCCAAAGTAACTAGTAACTAACCACTTGAGTAGTTTTTTTATATACTTTTTTTACTCTTACTCAAGTAACTATTCAGACTAGTACTTTTACTTTTACTTGAGTAAATATTTCTATAAATACTTTTACTTTTACTTGAGTACAGTTTTTGGGTACTCTACCCACCTCTGGCAAATACACAAGGTCGCCAGGGCATATCAATGCTAGGCGCACATCAACTCAGTGGTGCTTTCGCCTTAACACTGTGGGGGTGGTTAGTCAGGCGTTGTGTGTGCTGTAGCACAATGAGTTCCCGGTCATGCACCGTTAACTGTTCGAGGGAGAACTGATCAGGCTGCAACAACATCTCACGGGGTGACATGCCACTTGACCGAATACGGATATTTAACCGAGTGACAGCTACAGACAATAGTAAGAGGGTGACGACCCCAACAGTGTGGTTCTAAAATCTTGCCCTGTAGCTCCTGGATAGCCTTCTCGGCCACAGGATTTTTGTTGACATTTTTAGCATTCCCTACCTTAACGGTCAGTCTGTATTGAGCAAGTACTCTGAAAAACCTGGTGCTGGGTAGGTTATAACTACCACAAAGTGGCCATCGTGCGGATGAAGGCCAATACACAAGCGTACAATACCATCCCGCAACATCTCCTTCCGCTTATCATCAATTAACAACACGGATGTGAAGGATGACACGCAGTCACGAACGACTAGGATGAACTGACGCCCACATTTAAGCATGTCAGTTGCAAAGGTAGACCCAACTGTCTCAGGTGGGTCACAGCTGGACTGCTCCACTGGAGACTTCACATTGGTGACAACCCTTAGTGGTAAGCTGAATGGCCGACTCCTAGTCTAATGACTAATGACTAATGTCATATCTTTGACATTAGTAACTCTCTTGGAAGTTTGGCTTGCAGGAAATTCCCCTCTACATAGTTTCCTGGGCTTGCAGGAAATTCCCCTCTACATAGCTTCTCAGTGGCCTGCACACATGGTTTACTGTTAGTGAGCACACATGCCTTCTGTGATGACTGGTTAATATATGGAGCAAAATGCTTTAGGGCATGGGCTATAGCCAGGGCTTCGAGCTCACACGGAAGCCAACTGATCAGATTTTTGTGAAGCTTAGCGCTGAAATGTCCGGCGACCAGCAACTTTTCCCCCCATGTAACATACATTGTTGCACCCCGCTCTGGATCCCTGAGAGCACCATCAGTGACAATCCAAAGGTGATCACCAGGTCGCGGTATCATCACAGCGCAACTAGTGGATAATGCCTGTTAAGCCCAGTGAAAACAATGAAGGAACCCACCTGACCACATAATTGCAGCCATCGACTCACCACCAGCGACCATGTTGTTGAAGGGGGCAAGGATCGATGCACAACCCTTAAAAACACATGCTAGAACTTTATACACTCCACTGAAGGACCTTAGGTCACTAAGAGTCATGGGGGGGGGGGCACACGAAGCCAATGTTGCAATGCGGTGCAGACTAGAGCGAATAGTACCCTGACTCCAGACCCACCCCAAAATGTTGGTCTGGACTGAAACAACAATAGTTTTACTTGGAGATAAGCATGGACTGCATGCCTGGAGGGCCACACCGCAAGAAGGTCCTCAAGGATATCGGTGCCACAGTATAGGTCGTCTGCGACCTTGGCCACCTAGAAGAAGGTCACTGAATACCCAACAAATTAGCTCCTCTAATGCGGCTTCTGAGCCAGACATGTCCATGGCACATCTGGCATACACACGGACTCATTTAAATGGTGTGACCACCCCATAGTATTTCATAGAAGACTTGGAAAGTGGAATTTGATAGAATGCATTGGTGAGGTCAATTGCGACAATATACCTCCACTGAGGTATCTGACGAAACGTGTCATCCACATTTGGCATAAGCAACGGTTGGGGTTTGCTGTAACGGCCTACATCAGTGAATGCTGTAACAAGATGAAACCCCCAATTAGACTTTTTGATAAGAAGTGACGGGTTGACATATTCAACATCGACATCAATGTCTTTGGGCTTCCGAAAAACACCTAGTGATTCCAGTGCATCAAATTGAGCCTGCAGTTCCTGTAAAGCCCCATGTTTACCCTCACTTGGAAGGGGCCATCAGCACCATGATAGCCCCTAAACTGCGGACTGAAGACCTCATCAAATTCCCTATTAACCTCTTGAAACCTATATCTAATGTTCGCTGTCATAATACTGCTGGAGTCTAATGAGATAAGGTCAGAGAATAGTGTTGTATTAGGTGAAATGGACTTGCGAGGGAAAGCATGAGGAGCTTCCAACTGGGCCTGTTCAGTTTGGGACTCCGGTATGTAGGTCATGCAAACACGACATACATGATCATGTTTCTTAATGCACTGTGGTGCATCAGTCAAATTGGGAATTCTGATTTTTCCAGATACACCTACAAACAGCCCTCGTGTGGCTCAAAAGTGAAATCCTCCATAACACACAAAAGTACTTCATGAAAAAGCAACAACAACCCAAACATTACGAAAACAAACAGACCTCATCCATATTGTCACAAAAAGAAAACACACAACAATACACAAAATGTCCGATTGGCACCATACTCATATGTGTCTGACACCACACAGACCTGATGTCTAGTGGGTCAAATAGAGATGTCATTACATTCCATAAAGGGGATGCCAGTGACTATGTCTGAATCCAAGTTTTCTACCATGAGTCCATCGAAAAAAGCATGTGCCTGTCCCTTTGAAACTGTGTGCATGTCTCTCCAACCACCTATAATGGCAAAGAGCCATCTGTCTGACGAGCAGACTGTGTAATACTGGAGAATTTAAGGTCCGGTTTGGTGGCACACGCTGCCCTTATCATGTTTCCTGTTGCACCACTGTTGATTGTCAGCCTTATGGGGACGTGACCATGGAAAGCTTCAAGGCATGGTGACTGCATGATATGGACCGCCTTAGGATTGCATGGTATGTCCACGTTTTCATTCTCTGACTCACCGTCTGAGTGACAGGGTGAGCCAGCAACTTGCCGCGCCCTAGGGATGAAAGCTCTGTCTGGAGGACGCAGAAAAGGGCACTTACTGAGGTAGTGATTGTCCAGTCTGCGAGCCTCTTAACAAAGTGGGCAAATCTTTCCTGGATCAACCCAGCAATGCAAGCTTCTGTCTCGGAGGGTTAGACACAACCGAACATATGGCTCTGTCATCCTCTGATGACTGTAGCTCATCCAGTAGCGAACACAGGGCATGAGAAATCTCTGGTTTGATGAATGCCAGAGTGTGTGACCGCAGCTCCTTGCCATATCTCTGCTTTACAAGCTTTGGCAAATCGCTGTGTATAAGACGAAGCCAAGTAAGGACAATGAAGTTTTCTATTGTGGGGGGAAAGCTCCTCATCGTCAATTTTCTATGACTAGTGACGATATGTAGTCCAGTGACATAACGCTCCCGTTAGGGGTGTAAATTTACACGTGTTCATATCAAAAATTTTCAGTACAGGTTTTTAGGTTCGTTACGCATGTGTACCAAACAAATACAATATTGTTTTAACCACTGCATGAGTGGAACTTCATTTGAAACTTCCAGTTTTATATATTGTTACCATGGCCGCTGCTGGCCAAATCGGTGCCCTAAGCAGAATTGTATTGTTGTGCCCCCTCCCCCAAATATTATGGAATTACCCCACCTACTATATGGGTCAAAACAGTAAAACAAAAAAACAAAAAAATAAATAAATAAAAAAAAAATAATAAAATTTAAAAATTTAAAAATTAGCTCTACAGCAAAAAATATAATGGTAGCTCTACAGCAAAAAATAAAATAAAATAAAATAAAAAAAAAAACTAAAATTACACACATTAAATAAAACATTTTAAAAGATTAAATATTATAAAAATAAATCCTTAATTTTATCAGTGGCTATGTGCACTAAGTGTAAATAGCAATTAGATGCTATTTACACTAAGTGAAAATACCAGTAGCAATAGCTATTTATACTACTTATTTTAAATAGTGGCAATTATCTGCACCTCAGTACTGTAGTTAATTATAAAACAGTATGCAATCATGATGTATTGAGTGTAAATTATCATTTTAATAAAAAAAAAAAAAAATGGATGCCACCTTATTGGGACAATAAAGCCCTCTCTACACCTACCTTAACCCTACCCGATACTTTATTTTCAACTTTTCAATTATTTCCTTCATTTTTATTGAAAATAAATGCGTTTCCGATGCCTTTCTGATGCTGGCCACCTTCTTTATTTATTTTTTTAATCGTATTTGTATGTATATGTTGTTTGTTTGTTTTTTTGTGATTTGAGACCTTGGTATGTATTGTTTCTTTTAACTTTTGTATTCTAATAAAGTGATTGCTGTCTTTATCTTTATAGTCCATTTCATGGCAGCCTTTGGCAGCGAAACTGTGTTCATTTTGGTAATTCTGTTATTTCCTTGTGTATTCCGGGTGGCGTAGTGACTAATAGTTAAAAAAAAAAAAACGGTCCCACTTTATTGTAAGGTCCAATTCTTGGAACTCCTAATTTGCTGCCTATGAATAGTTAGTAGGGTAGTTTTTAAGTTTAGGTATTGGGTAGGATTAGGGATGCAGAATACCACCGTGCAGAATGCTTTATTTGTTCTAATAAACAGCCAATATGTTAATAATAGGCATGCTAATAAGCAACTATTTCATAGTGAGAATTGGTCCCTATACTAAAGTGATACCAAAAACAATTCTAGTGTTCTTTGTTTTGTAATCTTTCCCTACCTGACCACATGCCACATATGGTGTAGTCAGCAGGGTTGCCATTGATTGGGGTTGTTTGAGCTTGTTTTATTTGTTTGTTGAATTTTTTTGTTAGTGGGTTATTTGTTTTCCATATATTTTTTGTGTATTGAGTATTGTGGTTGGATTTCTTCAGGCAAACCAGCAGTGTCTGTCAGTATGGGCAGGTCTCCGTGGTTGGTGTTTCCCTCTGCAATTGGTAAGTAGTTTGCTGGGATTGAGGGAGAGTTGCAAGAACTTTGGGAGTTAGTAGCTCAATTCAAAGCTGATAATGAGAAATTGTGCCAAGAATGTGTATCCGCCTCGTCTGTGCCAAATTATGCCTCTATTAGTGTTGCAAAGTCTTCTGTTGCTGTGCCCCCACCCAGCAGTGCTGGTGCCATCCAAGCTGAAAGGTTTGTGTTTATACGTTGAGATCGCCAATGTCCAAAGTTTAATGACAGAACTGGCATCATTCATTTTTTTCAAGTTTTGTTATGTTGCTGTTAACCCGCTTTAAATTACTTTTTTCCCACATCAATCTACACTCCATACACCATATTGACAAAGCAAAAACAGAATTGTCACAACTTAACGTAAACGTAAAAAAAAAAAAAAAAAAAAAAAATACCCCTGAAATAAATACATTGCATAAGTATTCATACAACCTCAAGTCTTTTTTGTTTGATGCAACAAGCTTTGCTCATCAGCATTTGGCAATTATCTGCCATCCTTCTCCTCATCTCTTCACCTCTCAGGCTCTGTCAGGTTGGATGGTGGGGGGGGGGGGATTCTCCAGAAATATTTGACTGGAGCCAATCCCACTCTCTATCTAGGCCACTCAACTAAATTAACATATTAGCCTAAGCTACTCTTGCTGTGTGCTTAGGGTCATTGTCCTTCTGCCCAGTCTGAGGTTCTGAATGCTCTAGACTAGGTTTTCATTAAGGCTAGCTCAATATTTTTGTGTATTGAGTGTTTCTTATTGTTATGTGTACCTGTGTGTTTTATTCTGAGTCCGTATAGGTGGCGTTGTGGGGGAATTCTTGTTGCGAGAATCATGTGACGTCATCGGGGATTCCGGATAAAAAGGCTTCGAGACGGCAATGGCGGTCTCTCTCTCTCTCTGTTGTTCCGCTTCCCATCCGCAAGCGTCTCTCATGGCCTCTTGGAGGCGGTTTTGTTTGTTTTATGTTAGGCTTAAGTTTAACGTATAAATTTGTGTTTTGATGTTTGGCATATTTCTTCTTTTTCAGTAGCGGGTAGGGTATGTATTTTTTTATTAGTTCACGTTTGTTTATTTAGTAAGAACTGAGCGAGGGAAGCAGATGTCCGGAAGACTCACCTGTTTTTTTATTCCGGTAGTCAGGTAAGAACTTTACTCCGAGAACAGGTGTAGTTAGGGGACTGTTTTCTTAGCTTCCCTACCCGTGAGCTGATTGTATTCTTTACCATCTATTGGATTGTTTGTTTTTTTTTGCTATAAATATTGTTTGTGAAATGTTCGATTTGAATTCTGTTAATTAAATAGAGACGCCTTGGAACTTACATCAGGGGTTGTGATTCTTTTTATATGTTCGGCCTGTGTCCTTTGAATTCACGAGCCTTGAAATGGTTATGGGCCGTAACATATTTGGGCCGGGATTGATCTGGATTTTGTGTGACTTCGTGTGATCTTTTTGATTTGTTCACACTTGAATTTGTTACTTTTGTAACTTTGTTGAATCACAGTCAATTGATGGGAATTTTGGATCGTGTAGTGCTTTTTCGTTTTTCTCTTTAACCTAAGACGTTTATTAATCATGTTTGAATTAACGAATTTTATTGCTAATCCGACGCAAGCTGAGTTGTTCCAAATTAACAGGGTTGATCACATGAAGATTGCTGCACATTATAAGGTTGCTTTTCGTAATACGCAGTCCAAACGCGAACTTCAGTTGTTGCTTGTGGATTCGTTGCATAAACAGGGCATCTTTGGTGATGAGGAAAAGCCTTAACACTAACCTGAAGCAGATGAGGGTAGTTCAGATCTTGCTTTGCAAGTCAAGAAGTTGGAGTTGCAAGCTAAAGAGCACGATAGAGTTTTGTTTAAAGAAAGAGAAGAATGGGAGCGTGAGAAAGAGAGACGAAGAGAGCGTGAGAGACATGAACTTGAGTTGAAACGGCTTGAGATGGAACAAGCTTGCCGCCTAAAGGAAATCGAGCTGAAAGCTCGTGAAAGGGGTGCCGCGGATGTTTCTGATTTCGATGTGGGTCGTAATATTCGTATGGTTCCTCCTTTTCGAGAACAAGAGGTAGACAAGTTTTTTGCTCTTTTTGAACGTGTTGCCATCAATCTTAAGTGGCCGAAAACATTTTGGCCTATGTTGTTCCAGTGTGTTCTTGTGGGGAAAGCCCAGGAAGCTTATTCTTCATTGTCAGTGGAAGAGAGTCTTGATTATGATGAAGTAAAAGCTGCCGTTCTTCGAATTTATGAATTGGTTCCTGAGGCTTATCGCCAAAAATTTCGTAATCATCGAAAAACTAATGAGACCTATGTTGAATTAGTTCGTGAGAAAGAGTCAATGTTTGATCGGTGGTGTGCTTCTATGAAGGTAAAAACATGAGGAGCTACGTGAACTGATTCTCTTAGAAGAATTTAAAAACTGCTTACCAGAACGCGTTGAAACATACCTAAATGAGCAGAAAGTTCTCAAATGTTCTGCCGCTGCTGCTCTAGCTGATGAATATGTGCTTACACATAAGACTGTGTTTGGTACTGTACAAAATCCTGGTAGCAACAGTCGACGGTTAAGGCGCATCTTGGATCGCGCTCCGTGAGGATAAAGTGGCGGAGAATTCTATCAAGTCCGTGTCCTCACCAGTTTGTTTCTATTGTAAGAAACACGGACACATTATTGCTGAGTGCAAAGTACTCAAAAAGAAAAATGTTGTCCCTAAACCGGTAGGTTTATTGACGTCCTTGCTACAATTAGAAGGACTGGAGTCGTTAGCTTCGCAGGCTGACATGTGTAAAGAACAGGGGTATGTGCCGTTCATAATGGACGGATTTGTATCTTTGGTTGGTAATGCAAATTCGCGAAAACCAGTCAGGGTACTTCGTGACACAGGAGCTGCTTAGAGTTTTATTCTAGAAGGAATATTACCGTTGTCTGATGAGAGCTCTATTGGTTCAAGTGTCTTGGTACAGGGATTTGAGATGGGCTTTGTGAATGTGCCTTTGCACAAAATTGAAATTGAGACCTCCCTAGTTACCGGTCGCGTTGTTGTTGGAGTGCGACCGTGTCTTCCCGTTCGAGATGTCACGTTTATTTTGGGGAATGACTTAGCGGGAGGAAAAGTTTTTGCCAGCCCTGAGGTAACTAATGTTCCTCTTTCCTGTGATACTCCTGATGAATTAGCTCAGAAATATCCAGAGGTATTTCCTTCGTGTGCTGTTACTCGCGCTACTTCACAGAGACTGAAAGATAAAAGCTTTAAGTCAGAAGATGAGTGGAAATTTGATTTGAATAACACGTTCCTCTCTAATTCAGATTCTGGTGAAACGACGTGTTCAAACACTGTTGATGGTTTAGACATCGCCATCAAGAAACGAGATGAACATTCTATGGAGCTTGATAAATTGTCTCTGTCACGCGAGAAACTTGTTGTTGAACAGAGGAAAGATGAGAAAATGTCATCCCTCTTTGAAGCTGTTGTTCCAGTTGAGCAACTCGAGTGTGTATCGCAAGGATACTTTGTTGAAGATGGTGTGCTGATGAGGAAGTGGAGACCATCAAATGCTGCTACTGCTGATGAATGGCAGATTGTTAAACAGGTAGTAGTTCCTTCCTCATATCGTCCTGAAATCTTGAGACTTGCGCATGACGGTCCGTTTGCCGGTCATTTGGGAGTAAATAAAACATATGATCGTGTGATCCGACATTTTTTCTGGCCTGGCTTAAAAAAAGATGTAGCAAATTATTGCCGAAGCTGTCATGTGTGTCAAAAGATTGGAAAACCGAATCAAAATATTCCACCTGCTCCGTTATATCCAATTCCAGCTATTGGTGAACCATTTGAGCGTGTGATGGTTGACTGTGTCGGTCCCTTGCCTCGAACGAAGTCTGGTAATCAGTACTTACTAACAATCATGTGTACATCTACGCGTTTTCCGGAGGCAATTCCTTTGCGGAAAATTACTGCACCCGTGATTATAAAATCACTTATCAAGTTTTTTTCACTGTTTGGCCTTCCGCGAACTATTCAGTCAGATCAAGGTACGAATTTCATGTCGCGTGTGTTTAAACAGGCTCTAGATCAACTACACATCCAACACTGCACGTCAAGTTGTTACCATCCCGAAAGCCAAGGGGCACTCGAACGGTTCCACCAGACTTTAAAATCAATGCTTCGCCCGTTTTGTTTGGAGTTCCAGAAAGATTGGGATGATGGAGTGCCTATGGTCATGTTTGCAGTGAGGGAGGTAGTACAGGAATCATTAGGTTTTAGTCCGGCTGAGTTAGTGTTTGGTCATACTGTTCGTGGCCCACTAAAGCTGATTAAAGACCATTGGACTAATGATCCGAGATCAAACAATGTTCTTGACTACGTTTCAGAGTTCCGTTTAAAACTGCACCGTGCATGTGAGTTAGCCATAGAGAATCTGAAGATTGTCACGACACGCACACAAACAGGTAGATCCAATTGCAGTATGTTTTATTAGGATAATCCAAATCTCATGGTCAGCCAGGCAAAGGTCACAATCCAGGTAAGCAGTCCAGAAACAAGAAACATAACCAACATCCGAGAACCACGACAAACCAGGGTGACATTCAACAAGGACTCCGTAACAGACAGAACAACCAGGGTATTTAAAGACAGGTGCAAACAAGGTAAGTGGTGACAGCTGAATACAATGAACAGTGATGAGCAGCTAAGGCTAGTGGGAAATGAAGTTCTGACGAAGATGACAATAAGGGGAAGTGAGACCTCTAGTGGCCACCCAGGGAGACACAGAACAGACACCGTGACACTACCCCCCCTCTAAGGAGCAGCTTCCAGATGCTCCTCAGAACCAAATAAACAAAACAAAGAGACCAGGAGGGAGGTGGACTGGTGGAGGCAGAACAGGGGGAGGGATGGCGGGCCAGGCCCGTGTAGTGGAACTGGGACCGGCAGCGATGGCTCCCCTGGTAGCCCAGGTGGCTTGGTCAGATCAGGGGGCCATGGTGGACCCGAAAGTTCAGGGGACCACGAGGGACCAGGCAGTTCAGGTGGCCACGGTGGACCCGAAAGTTCAGGGGACCACAAGGGGCCAGGCAGTTCAGGTGGCCACGGTGGATCAGTCCATTCTCGTTGTGCAGACGGCCAGGGAGGAATTCGCCATTTGAGTGGCCCGAACGGAACCTGCCAATCGGGGAGCCAGTAAGGAGCAGGCTGTGGCGATGGCCAGGTCACGGCATTGGGAACGGCATCGGGAACGGCCTCAGACAAGGGCACCGCCTCGGGAACGGCCTTGGACACGGGTATCGCCTCCGGAACCATCTCGGGCCCCGCATCGGCCTCCGGAACAGCATCGGGCACCGCCTCGGGAATGGCCTCGGACAAGGACACCGCCTCGGGAACGACCTCGGCATCGGGCACCGCCTCGGGAACGGTCTCAGGAACGGCCTCAGGAACGGCATTGGACAAGGACACCGCCTCGGGAACGGCCTCGGGCACGACCTCAGGCTCCGCCTCGGGAACGGCCTCGGGCTCGACATCGGACAAGGACACCGCCTCGGGAACGACCTCGGCATCGGGCACCGCCTCGGGAACGGTCTCAGGAACGGCCTCAGGAACGGCATTGGACAAGGACCCCGCCTCGGGAACGACCTCGGCATCGGGCACCGCCTCGGGAATGAACTCAGGAACGGCATCGGACATTGCATCGGGAACCGCCTCGGCCACCGCATCGGGCACCGCCTCGGCATCGGACATAGCATCGGGGACCGCCTCGGCATCGGGCATCGGGCACCGCCTCGGGAACCGCCTCGGCATCGGGCACCGCCTCGGGCACCGCCTCGGCATCGGGCACCGCCTCGGCCTCGGCATCGGGCACCGCCTCGGCCTCGGGCACTGCCTCGGCATCGGACATTGCATCGGGAACCGCCTCGGGCACCGCCTCGGCATCGGGCACCGCCTCGGCATCGGACATTGCATCGGGAACCGCCTCGGGCACCGCCTCGGCATCGGGAACCGCCTCGGGCACCGCCTCGGCATCGGGCACCGCCTCGGCATCGGACATTGCATCGGGAACCGCCTCGGGCACCGCCTCGGGAACGGCCTCGGCATCGGGCACCGCCTCGGGCACCGCCTCGGCATCGGGCACCGCCTCGGGCACCGCCTCGGCAACGGGCACCGCCTCGGGCACCGCCTCGGCAACGGGCACCGCCTCGGGCACCGCCTCGGCATCGGGCACCGCCTCGGGCACCGCCTCGGCAACGGGCACCGCCTCGGGCCCCCGCCTCGGGCACCGCCTCGGCAACGGGCACCGCCTCGGGCACCGCCTCGGCATCGGACATTGCATCGGGAACCACTCGGCCGATGCGGGGCACCGCCTCGGCATCGGGCACCGCCTCGGCATCGGACATTGCATCGGGAACCGCCTCGGGCACCGCCTCGGCATCGGGAACCGCCTCGGGCACCGCCCTGGCATCGGGCACCGCCTCGGCATCGGGCATCGCCTCGGCATCGGACATTGCATCGGGAACCGCCTCGGGCACCGCCTCGGCATCGGGAACGGCATCGGCATCGGGCACCGCCTCGGCAACGGGCACCGCCTCGGCAACGGGCACCGCCTCGGCATCGGACATTGCATCGGGAACCGCCTCGGCCACCGCATCGGGCACCGCCTCGGCATCGGGCACCGCCTCGGCATCGGACATAGCATCGGGGACCGCCTCGGCATCGGGTACCGCCTCGGCATCGGGCACCGCATCGGGAACCGCCTCGGGCACCGCCTCGGCATCGGGCACCGCCTCGGCATCGGGCACCGCCTCGGGCACCGCCCTGGCATCGGGGACCGCCTCGGGCACCGCCTCGGCATCGGGCACCGCCTCGGCATCGGGCACCACCCTGGCCTCGGGCACCGCCTCGGCATCGGGCACCGCCTCGGCCTCGTGCACCGCATCGGGAACCGCTTCTGTCTCGGCCACCTTCTCGGCCTCGGGCATTGCCTCAGGAACCGCCTCGGGCTCGGCATCGGGCACCGCCTCGGGAACGGCCTCGGCATCGGGCACCGCCTCGGGAACCTTGGACACCTCCACCTGGACGACCGCGGCCTGCTCGGGAACGTCCTCCTGGACGGCCGCGGCCTGCTCGGGAACGTCCTCCTGGACGGCAGCGGCCTGCTCGGGAACGTCCTCCTGGACGGCAGCGGCCTGCTCGGGAACGTCCTCCTGGACGGCAGCGGCCTGCTCGGGAACGTCTTCCTGGACGGCAGCGGCCTGCTCGGGAACGTCCCTCCGGGCTTTGAGGAACGGCTGACGCCTGTCTCCTCCTCCTGCGGCCTCTATGATGACGTGCCGGTGGCTCCTTGACGGAAGACTCAGGCGTTGAGTCAACCATCTTATCTGCCAACACAGGTGTAGATTCGACCCTCCTGTGCAGTGGTGCTGGGCTGGTGGTCATCTCGTGCTGTGGTGCTTGGCTGGCGGCCATCCTGTGCTGTGGCGCTGGGCTGGTGGCCATCTTGTGCTGTGGTGCTGAACTGGCGGCCATCTTGTGCTGTGGCGCCGGGCTGGCGGCCATCTTGTGCTGTGGCGCTGGGTTGGCGGCCATCTTGTGCTGTGGCGCTGGGCTGGCGGCCCTCTTCTCTGGAGACACAGGTGTGGTCGAAGTATCCCATTGAGCACGATGGCACAGGTAATGGGTAAATCCCCAAAAGTCTAGGATCTCCAGCCCCTTCATCTCCCATTGAGGTAAAGGGTCATCCAGACAGTTGTTAAAAAAGTCCTTCAGTGCTGCATCATTATAACCCATCCCGACCGCCATGGTCCAAAACAATTGCGCCAGGCCACCCACCTCACTCCCCCTTTGACGAAGGGTGGTTAAGTTCCGGAATCTCCCCCTCCGTTCCTCCATGGTGGCTGGGGAACCGATTCGAAATCCCACACCGCTGGATCTAGGCATGACGGAGTCCTTCTGTCACGACACGCACACAAACAGGTAGATCCAATTGCAGTATGTTTTATTAGGATAATCCAAATCTCATGGTCAGCCAGGCAAAGGTCACAATCCAGGTAAGCAGTCCAGAAACAAGAAACATAACCAACATCCGAGAACCACGACAAACCAGGGTGACATTCAACAAGGACTCCGTAACAAAGACAGAACAACCAGGGTATTTAAAGACAGGTGCAAACAAGGTAAGTGGTGACAGCTGAATACAATGAACAGTGATGAGCAGCTAAGGCTAGTGGGAAATGAAGTTCTGACGAAGATGACAATAAGGGGAAGTGAGACCTCTAGTGGCCACCCAGGGAGACACAGAACAGACACCGTGACAAAGATGTCACAACATCGAATGAAAACACGTTTCGATCGTGGTGCTAAACTTCGTAGTTTTTCTCCTGGTGATAAAGTGCTAGTGCTGTTGCCAGTACCTGGATCTGTACTGCAGGCTCGTTATCATGGTCCTTACCAGGTGAAGGAGAAGGTGAGTGAACTTGATTATGTGATAATGACCTCCGATAGAAAGAAAAAAACTCGTCTGTGTCATATTAACATGCTTAAGCCGTACTTTGAGAGACAGCCAGATTTGTCTGGACCGAAGTCGGCTGTGTTAATTGTCTCACCTACAGATTCTCCGGTGATTAAAGAGCAGGCGCTGTCCAGTGCTGACCTACCTGCTGATGGGGCGCTGTCCAGTGCTGAACCTTTGACCTGTCCATTGTTCTCTGATACCTCTGATAGTGCCGCTGTCCTAACCACACTGGAGGATGATGTTGATTTTCCCTCTACAGAGTTGGTGGCGGGAAGGTTGAGAAATTCTGAGATAATTCAAGATCTTGATTCGTTTCTTTCTCATTTGACTGTTATCGAACGCTCTAACGTGATTAATGTAATTCAGACATATGGTAATCTGTTCTCTGACGTTCCTTCTCGTACCTCGCTGATAGAACATGATATTGTTGTTGGCGATTCAATGCCTATAAAACAGCATGCATATAGGGTGAATCCTGAGAAGCGAGCTCAATTGCAAAAAGAAGTTACATTTATGCTTGAAAATAACATCGCTGAGCCAAGTTTTAGCCCTTGGAGCTCACCCTGTTTGTTGGTTAAAAAGTCTGACGGCTTGTTTCGGTTTTGTACTGACTTTCGACGCGTTAACTCTGTCACGAAACCAGATAGTTACCCGCTGCCTCGTATGGAGGATTGTGTGGATCGTGTTGGAAATGCTGCTTTCGTCACTAAAATCGATCTTTTGAAAGGTTACTGGCAGGTGCCCCTGTCAGATCGCGCAAAAGAAATATCTGCGTTTGTAACACCGGATCATTTCCTGCATTACACTGTAATGGCTTTTGGTCTGCGAAACGCACCGGCAACTTTTCAAAGGTTAGTAAATCGTGTTATTGACGGTATGCACAACATTGAAGCCTATCTGGATGACTTGGTTATTTATAGTGCGTCCTGGTCAGAACATGTTAAACAACTTCATGTTCTTTTCAGTCGTCTGTCTGATGCTAATCTTACAGTCAATCTAGTGAAATGCGAATTCGGACGAGCTACGGTGACATATCTGGGAAAGATTGTTGGGGGCGGTCAATTTCGGCCTGTTGAGTCTAAGGTGGAGGCTATTACTCATTTTCCTGTGCCCACTACGCGCCGTGAATTGCGTCGATTCTTGGGCATGGTGGGGTATTACAGGAATTTTTGTGTAAATTTTTCCGTTGTCGCCTCTCCCTTAACCGATCTCCTTAGTCCAAAAGTACCATTTAAATGGACGGAACCGTGTCAAATGACTTTTGAAAAGATCAAAGCGCTTCTGATAAATTCTCCCATTCTTTTTGCTCCTGATTTCTCCTCTCCATTCTTGCTTGCTGTTGACGCAAGTGACACAGGTGCTGGAGCTGTACTACTTCAACGAGATCAGACTGGTGTTGAGCATCCCGTTTGCTATTTTTCACGAAAATTTAATAAACATCAGCAACGTTACTCCACCATTGAGAAGGAGGCATTAGCTCTTGTCCTTGCTCTCCAACATTTCGATGTTTATGTGGGGTCGGTTTCATATCCGTTGATTATTTACACCGATCATAACCCATTAGTCTTCCTGACCCGAATGAAAAACAATAACCAACGTCTGATGCGTTGGAGTTTGTTTTTACAGACGTTTGAACTAGATATTCGACACATTCGTGGTAAAGATAATGTCATTGCTGACGCTCTATCACGTGTCTAATAGGAATAAATTGTTTGTTTTTCCCTTTCTGTTAAAAAGAGAGGGTAAAAGCAATAAGGACACGGGTAAGAACAAAGATTGCTTCTACAATTTATTCACTTAAGGGTGAGGGTGTTATGTGTACCTGTGTGTTTTATTCTGAGTCCGTATAGGTGGCGTTGTGGGGGAATTCTTGTTGCGAGAATCATGTGACGACATCGGGGATTCCGGATAAAAAGGCTTCGAGACGGCAATGGCGGTCTCTCTCTCTCTCTCTCTCTGTTGTTCCGCTTCCCATCCGCAAGCGTCTCTTATCGCCTCTTGGAGGCGGTTTTGTTTGTTTTATGTTAGGCTTAGGTTTAACGTATAAATTTGTGTTTTGATGTTTGGTATATTTCTTCTTTTTCAGTAGCGAGTAGGGTATGTATTTTTATTTAGTTCACGTTTGTTTATTTAGTAAGAACTGAGCGAGGGAAGCAGACGTCCGGAAGACTCACCTGTTTTTTTTTATTCCGGTAGTCAGGTAAGAACTTTACTCCGAGAATAGGTGTAGTTAGGGGACTGTTTTCTTAGCTTCCCTACCCGTGAGCTGACTGTATTCTTTACCATCTATTGGATTGTTTTTTTTTTACTATAAATATTGTTTGTGAATGTTCGATTTGAATTCTGTTAATTAAATAGAGACGTCTTGGAACTTACATCGGGGGTTGTGATTCTTTTTATATGTTCGGCCTGTGTCCTTTGAATTCAGAGCCTTGAAATGGTTATGGGCCGTAACACTTATACTCTGATGAGTCCCTCAGTCCCTGCCACTTCCACTGGACTCACTTCTTTCCAGTGCATACTCGGTTACCAGCCGCACCTGGTCCCCTACTCTGGGGAACCGTCCGATGTTCCATCCATCGACTACTGGTTTCGAGAGAGCGAGAGGATTCTGGGACGTTGCTCACCATCATCTCCAGCGGCAGTGCGCAGACAAAAGATGACAGCAGACCTTCAAAGATCCGAAGCTCCCTCATACCAACCTGGTCACAAGGTCTGGCTGTCAACACGGGACATCAGGTTGCACCTGATGTTAAATCTAAATGTTAAATCTAAACCTAAATGTTGAATCTAAATGTTTCGGGTAAACTAAATATTTAACTAATATGCAAATTCAAAATACCGATAACCGGAAGTGCCAAAATAAAAGCTTGAGGAAGTCAGTGTGTGTTTATAGCATCGTGTCAAATAAGTAACAAATAAAAACCATCTCATCCGAGGAAATTGACTCTTGGACATGGATTATCATGATAACAACTACCTAAAATAATAAACACGTTTGGAGAAACTGTATTTGAAGAGTAGGCTAGTGTCACTTTTATGAAAAGTGCGAGACTTATGATGACCTGTAGCCATAATAGCCAGCCACGAGGAGTCTCACTTTGACTGAATGTTATGTCCTCACTCATCAAGTCATCACTCTGTCATCACTCTCTGTCATGTTCGCATGCTTAAACGCCAGCAAGAGCCTATATCCCCGCCTGCCCCTGACCAGGTACCGTAACTGTTAAAGTTACTGTCATTCAAAATGTCCAACGAATCGGCAGAGCTGTCCTGGCGGCTATTCAAAATGTTTCTACAACGACAGCAACCACCACCACAGGCCACCTCAGTTTCTCCAAACGTGTTTATTATTTTAGGTAGTTATTATCACGATAATCCATGTCCAAGAGTCAATTGCCTCAGATGAGATGGTTTTTATTCGTTACTTATTTGACACAATGCTATAAACACACACTGACCTCCTCGAGCTTTTATTTTGGCACTTCCGGTTATCGGCATTTTGAATTTGCATATTAGTTAAATATTTAGTTTCACCCGAAACATTTAGATTCAACATTTATATTTAGATTTAACATTTAGATTTTACATTTAGATTTAGATTTAACATTTAGATTTAGATTTAGATTTAGATTTAACATTTAGATTTAAGATTTAGATTTAACATTTAGATTTTACATTTAGATTTATATTTAGATTTAACATTTACATTTTACATTTAGATTTATATTTAGATTTTACATTTAGATTTAGATTTAACATTTAGATTTTAGATTTAGATTTAACATTTAGATTTTACATTTATATTTATATTTAGATTTAGATTTAGATTTAACATTTAGATTTTACATTTAGATTTAGATTTAACATTTATATTTTATATTTATATTTATATTTAACATTTAGATTTAACATTTAGATTTAGATTTAGCATTTAGATTTAACATTTAACATGTAGGTGTAACATTTAATATTTAGATTTAACTGTTTAAAATATCTCTAAGTTGACAAATTTTGTTGTTAATGTGCTAAAAAGTGACCGTCAAAAATTCATACCAGTTTTTTAAACATTGTTTGAAGCTAAATGTGACAAAATGTTGCTGTTATTTTCATCATAATACACTTCAAAAATTACTAAAAATACTGTTTGGAATGATATTTGTTGGAGAAATAGAGCAAAAACATGAAAAACGTAAGTCTCTTAATGTTAACTTTTTGTTTATTGAACTGTTGTATAAAATCAATATCACATCCTGCTGACCAGGCCGTCGCTTCCTGCCTTGTGCCCCTGATAATTTTTTTCACTCATTTTTTTTTTTTTTTTTATATTTTTCTTTTTTTTAGAAATTCAAAGCACATAAATGGCAAAACTATGCTTGCACCATGCATAATTAATGTGTTATGATGATGTATTATAATTACGTCATGACACAGAAAGTATTCAAATTAGTCCAACATGACATGTGGTCAAATCTTAGGATTTTTAATTGATGTCAATTTTATTTGATTCTAACACTATTTTAATCAGTTTGATGATGATCAGTACTAAAAATTTAAATAGCCAGTATTTGCTTAATATATGGGTGTAGGAGCGTATGATGGTCACAAGAGGGTGAGAAAAAAAAAAACTTTAGTGCAGCGCCCTCCAGTCATTGACCACCTATGCCACGGGGCGGCCCTGATACTGACTTTTGGAGAAAAAAAAACGGCACTCTTTGTGTGATATTAAAGGGTTAGTTCTGTCAAAAATGAAAATTATGTCATTAATGACTCACCCTCATGTCGTTCCAAACCTGTAAGACCTCCGTTCATCTTCGGAACACAGTTTAAGATATTTTAGATTTAGTCCGATAGCTTTCTGACCCTCCATTGAAAATGTATGTACAGTATACTGTCCATGTCCAGAAAGGTAATAAAAATATCATCAAAGTAGTCCATGTGACATCCGAGGGTCCGTTAGAATTTGTTGAAGCATCGAAAATACATTTTGGTCCAAAAGTAACAAAAATTACGACTTTAATCAGCATTGTCTTCTCTTCCGGGTCTGTTGTGAGTACGAATGCAGTGACAGTTGATGTACGATGCACCAGAAAACATGTCAGCAGTGTCATACGTCAGCAGCATCGTGAACACGCTCACAACAAACATGGAAGAGAAGTATTTTCGATGCTTCAACAAATTCTAACGGACCCTCTGATGTCACATGGACTACTTTGATGATGTTTTTATTACCTTTCTGGACATGGACAGTATACCGTACATACATTTTCAATGGAGGGACAGAAAGCTCTTGGATTAAATCTAAAATATCTTAAACTGTGTTCAGTAGATGAACGGAGGTCTTACGGGTTTGGAACGACATGAGGGTGAGTCATTAATGACATAACTTTAATTTTTCGTCAAACTAACCCTTTAACTATATGAAATGATATGATTATATACATTTTCTGCCCC
Organism: Cyprinus carpio; assembly: GCF_018340385.1. Lineage (NCBI taxonomy): Eukaryota > Metazoa > Chordata > Actinopteri > Cypriniformes > Cyprinidae > Cyprinus > Cyprinus carpio. The sequence goes on from NC_056589.1 coordinate 10,856,106, forward strand.
ATATCTTGAATTATAATTCTAAATGCATTTTAATAGACTGATTAATGCAGTGAAAGAACGCACTCTAAGGCTTTGTTTACACTGCCAGTTAAATGTGACTGGACCTCATCTACCCGCGCTGTTGCTCCATGGACACCTCAGACCACTTCCTCATAACTGCTAACCTCACACTTACTCCTGAAGTGGCAAATGCTCCTCCACAGGTCACCATTCGACGGAACCTACGCTCACTCTCTCCATCTCGCCTGTCCTCTTTGGTTTCATCCTCAATTCCTTTACTCGCTCAGTTTTCAGATCTGGACACAAACAGTGCTACTGACACTCTTTGCTCCACTCTGACCTCTTGCTTGGACAATTTTTGCCCACTGTCATCCAGACCAGCATGCACCACCCCATCTGCCCCCTGGCTGTCCGATGTTCTCCGTGACCATCGCTCTAAACTCAAGGCTGCAGAGAGGAAATGGCATAAATCAAGAAACTCTACAGACCTCAGTGTGTATCAGTCTCTCCTCTCTTCCTTCTCTGCAAATGTCTTCACTGCTAAAACATCATACTACCACAACAAAATTAACAACTGTTCTGACTCTCGCACACTTTTCAAAACTTTCTCTTCTCTTCTTAGTCCGCCTCCATGTCCTTCTTCAGTGGCTCTTACAGCCAACGACTTTGCAGTTTTCTTCACAAATAAGAACCATCAGTGACAAATTCTCCACACCGCAGATGGATGATAACTACATAACGACTAATACACACTCTCTCTCCTCCTTCTGTCCACTCTCAGAGATGGATGTTTCCAAACTTATCCTGTCCAGATATCCTACTACTTGTCCACTTGATCCTATTTCCACTCACCTCCTTCAAGCGATTTCTTCTTCAGTAATACCTTCACTTACTCACATTATCAACACCTCTCTTCACTCTGTTACAGTTCCCTCAGCATTTAAGCAGGCTCGGGTAAGCCCACTGCTTAAAGAACCATCTCTAAATCCAGCACTTCTAGAAAACTACAGACCGGTATCCCTTCTTCCATTCATTGCAAAAACACTTGAGTGATTTGTGTTCAACCAACTCTCTATGTTTCTTGTACAGAACAACCTCCTGGACAGCAACCAATCTGGCTTCAAAAGCAGCCACTCAACTGAGACTGCCCTGCGACTGGCAAGAGCAGCTTCCAAATCCTCAGTACTCATCTTGCTGGATCTGTCTGCTGCTTTTGACACAGTTAATCACCAGATTCTACTGTCCACCCTCAGAAAGATGGGCATCTCTGGAACCGCACTCCTGTGGTTCAAGTCCTACCTCTCAGATAGATCCTTCAGGGTGTCTTGGAGGGGTGAAGTTTCTAAGTCAATACTTCTTGCTACTGGGGTTCCTCAAGGCTCAGTACTTGGACCACTTCTCTTCTCTATCTACATTTCGTCATTAGGATCTGTCATTCAGAAGCATGGCTTTTCTTATCACTGCTATGATGATGACACTCAACTATACTTCTCATTCCAACCAGATGATCCGACGGTAGCAGCTCACATTGCAGCCTGTCTGAGTGACATTTCAAGCTGGATGAATGACCATCACCTTCAGCTCAACCTTACTAAGACAGAACTGCTGGTGGTTCCAGCTAACCCATCGTTCAATCACAACTACTCTATACAGCAGGGTTCATCAACCATAACTCCTTCCAAGACAGCCAGAAACCTAGGAGTTGTGATATATCATCAGTTAAGCTTCACCGACCATATTGCTACAACGACCCGGTCCTGCAGATTTGCCCTATACAATATTAGGAAGATTAGACCCTTCCTGTCAGAGCAAGCCTCCCAACTTTTTGTCAAAGCTCTTGTTTTCTCCAGACTGGACTATTGTAATGCTCTCCTGGCGGGCCTTCCTGCATATACTATCAAGCCTCTACAACTGATCCAGAATGGAGCAGCGAGGGTTGTCTTCAATGAGCCAAAAAAAAGCTCACGTTACTCCTCTCCTCATCAGGTTACACTGGCTACCAGTAGCTGCTCGCATCAAATTCAAGGTACTGATGCTTGCCTACAAGACGACCACTGGCACGGCACGGCACCAATATACCTAAACTCACTAGTTCAAACTTTTGCGCCCTCCAGAAGCTTGCGTTCTGCAAGTGAACGGCGCCTTGTGGTGCCATCCCAAAGAGGTTCAAAATCACCTTTTCCTGGACTGTGCCCGGCTGGTGGAATTACCTCCCAATCTCAATTTGAACATCAGAGTCTTTACTCATTTTAAAAAAAACATCTAAAGACTCAATTTGAACATCCAAGTCTTTACTCATTTTTTTTGCATCTGTTCTTATTTATAATAGCAAAGATAAAATAAAAAAATAGCTGTATTGTGATTATTAATATAGTAATTAATAATAAGAAAAGATGGAGGACTTCGAATGGGTGTGGCTCAGTTATTTTTTGTCAGATTCCAACAAATCATAAATCCTTTTGAAGGTCTTTTAATGGAGAATGTCTTTTTTTATCGCTCATTGTGACTCGTTTTGTCAGCATAGGTCACAGTATTCTCAGGATGAAGCACATGTGGGGGTGGTAAATGACAACAACGCATACACGATGTTTCAGGTGGTATGGCAAGTGTAAACACATGAATCGGGTATGGGTCACAATTGAAAGAATGTGTAAATGGACAGCCAAAAAAATGGATGTAGGCAACAAATCAGAATTGGGCATCAAGACCTGCAGTGTAAACGAGGGCTAAATGTGCACTGCACACGCACTAGTCTAATCGACTTCATCACATCATGTATGCGCGCACTCTGTGTTTTGTTTGCTTTTCTCACCTATGAGGCCCTAAATGGTTTAGCTCCTGCGTACCTAACTAGTCTTCTACCACGCTACAATCCATCATGCTCCCTAAGGTCACAAAACTCTGGATTTTTGGTAGTACCAGGGATAGCAAAGTCCACTAGAGGAGGCAGAGCTTTTTCGCATTTGGCCCCCAAACTCTGGAATAGCCTTCCTGATAATGTTCGGGGTTCAGACACACTCTCTCTGTTTAAATCTAGATTCAAAACTCATCTCTTTGGCCAAGCATTCAAATAATGCATTTCATAATTTTGGACTGCAGTTTCTTCTGATCAAATACACATTATTATTCTTTAGCTTGGGTTAAACTAATTGATTTTACTTGGTTGGAACAGCAGCTACGCTAATTATGGCCCTATTTGTTTCTCTGTTTTGCCATGGGTAACTAGGATTTACACAAGCTCCAGTCTGGAACCAGAACAGAGATGAGATGATGCCAACCCCTCAGAGGACCTCAGATGATGCTAACCCTTATACAACATATAGAACTACCAAATTTTGCTATAAGTTTGATTGCATCATATAATAATTGCTGTTAATAGTGTTCATCGTCTGTTTGATTACGTCTTTAATTGATTTTTCCATACATTTCTGCCATATGTATATAAACTGACAGTCACCACTGATAAGCTACTACTAAATATTGTAGAAACTTAATTTTCTTTAAAGTTGCTTTGCAACGATTTGTATTGTAAAAAGCACTATACAAATAAACTTGAATTGAATTGAATTCTCTGCCAGCAGGTGGAGTGTTTGGTAGAAATATAGCCGTTTCCCCGGTAACGGCAGAACACACAGCAGCGCAGCAGCACCAGACTTTGAACATGCAGCACTCATGATTATTTAATGAAATCATAGCCTTTTGAAGTTTAATCATCACATTCAGCCATATCGCAAATCTGGTCTTTCCATCCCCAAATTTAAGACCTCCTGAAATCATAATTAAGAAATTTTTTGAACAATAAGACTTTTTAAGGCCTTAAATTTGATACTAAATTTAAGACTTTTTAAGACCCCTGGCAACCCTGATTAGTGTTTGTGTGTGTTGCGCTTGTGTTTGGATTATTATTGAATTAAATTCGTTTTAAGTGTTTCTTTTGAGCAGACATTCATTGATATTGATTTTGAATGTGTGTGTTCTCTTGTTTCTTGTTTTCTCTTACGGAAAAGTATCAAGTTTGTTTATTTGGTTAACTACAAATGTATAAGTTTTTTTTCTTTTGTTTGTTTTTGTTTAATTTTGTATTGTTCTCTTTGCCTTTTTTGTGTGTGTGACATCTCAGTGAAGTGCATGAAGGACGCTCCGCCTTCGCAGAATTTCCTAATTGCGACACCAGAGGTTCCCGATTAGTGCCCTGTCGCATAGCAACGGTGTGAGAGGAGAGCTGACGAGAGGACAATCCTGCCAGGATAGGTGGAGCCAGAATTGCTCATTTTTATTTTTATATTTTAAATCATAATGGAGGAGACGGTGATGTACCTCAGGCTTAGCCAAGACTGAGGCCAGGTAAGTTACACTGGTTTGCTGTGTCCTTTGTCTGATTTCAACTTTAAATGCAGGAATTGGCTTGGAGCTTACTTGAATTATGTAATGATACATATGAAAAACTACAAAATAAACACACATACACATAGCAGTTCAAATTCTGACTGATATCTTACAAAGGTGTAATTTAAGGTTAGCAAAACTAAAAACTGTGAATAAAATTTTTTTTGCTCAATTCTCAGTGGCAGCTGTCACATCTGAACAGTGCTCTGTTTGACTGGTCCTTCAGATGCAGCCTTTGATATAGTTAGCTAAATGTGTTAATATTCGGACAAAATGTTGATACTTTCATTTTCAAAATAATCAGAGGTGGACTGTAAGGAAGTACATCCGTTAAGTATTCTCGAACAAATATGAAGTTCTAAGTTTTCTTTTTTTCTCACAGACAGCAACACTAAAAATATTGTCTTTTACAACATGATGCATTGCTATAGATGAAACTACCTAGCAGTATATTTAGTAGGCAAATTTAAATTTAATAACCTTGAAAATATTCAGAAGTAAAATGCAACATATACATCAGTGCAGCAATAATAATAATGCAAAACCATCTTGACTAATTATTTTTTAGAACAATACTGTACATACCTTTACTTTTATTCTTAATACCTTAAGAATATTAGAGTATGCAAGATAATACTTTTACTTTAAGGATAGTTCAGCCAAAAATGAAAATTATATAATCATTTAAAATGAAAATTTTGTCATTAATCACTTACCCCCACGTCGTTCCAAACCCGTTAAAGCTTTGTTCGTCTTCAGAACACAATTTAAGTTTTTCAGCATAGCACCATTTTGGTTATTTTGAACAGTACGCAGGCAGTGTACGCTCTGCTGTGTCAGCCGCGCCACAAGGAAAAGTTTTTTACGTGTATATATTCCGGTATATATTCTCCTATTTTTTCTCCTTGTTTTTATCGCAGAGGTGTGTGTTTGAAACATCTTCGTCCTCATTTTAAGTGACTTGTTCTCTACCTGGAGCTTGGATTTTTTATTTCTTACTGAAACCTGGCTCTGTCCAGGTGATTTGAGGCCTTTCTCTGAACTTTTGCCATCTAAATGTTTGTTTTTTTATTCCCCATGCACAACTGGTCGGGATGGCGGACTTGTATCTAATAATAAAGATCATTTTACCTGTCGCTTAGTGCCGAGTAACTACAGCAGCTTTGAACTTCAATTGTTTGTTTTAGAACTTGGCGATCCGCTTTTCATAGTGGTAATTTATCAACCGCCAAACTATAATACGAACTTTTTAACAGAGTTTGCTGAGTTCCTGGGTAATGTGTCTCCAAAATATGACAAGCTTCTTGTACTCTGAGATTTTAATGTTCATATTTGCTGCATGAATGATCGCTTAGCTAAGGAGTTTACCCATTCACTGAACGCTTTTGACTTTTCTATTGGGGTTAATGCTCCCACTCATAAGGATGGCCATACACTTGACTTAGTATTTCTGATTTAGAAGTCTGTGAAAATGGGTTTTTCCGACCATAAGTCTGTTATGTTTACTGTCTCATGTAATGCTGCTGGCACCTATAGTCTCATCTCGTGGCGGCCTTTCTCGGCGCATTATTCATACTACCAAAGACTCTTTTTCATAAATTTTTCATGAAGTGATGCCATCTATTGCCAAGTTTTCCTGTGATGCTAGCATCAAGGAACTCCTCTCCAGGTTTAACTGCACCTGTTCTAATGTTTTAAATGCTGTGGCTCCTTTAAAGACTTTTCAGTCTAAAACTAGTTCTAAACCCTGGATTGATGATTCTATTCATTCTCGCAGACGTTGTTATAGAAGAGCGGAACAAAAGTGGAAAAAGGACAGGCTTTATGTTTCCTTTGAGATTTGGAAGGACTCTCTTTTTAAATTTCAGAAAGCAGTGAAAAAAGCTAAATGTTGACAGATAATTTGATGATTTGTCAGATATTATTAATAAGAACTGTTCTAGACCAAAGACTCTCTTTAACATTATTAATGCTACTCTCAACCCGTCGGCCTGTCTTTTTTCTGGGGTTTCTTCTCCATCGTGTGAAGAATTTTTATTCTTTTTTGATAGTAAAATTAGGGATCTCCGGCTTGGGGTAACTCCCTCGTCTTTTAATCCGTTGAATCCCTCCATCGCCACTATCTTTTTTAGTCAGTTTAAACAAGTCTCACTTCCAGATTTGCTGGAAATAGTTGAGCACCTTAAGCCTTCGGGCTTGTCTTTGGATATCCATCCTCCTTTTTTAAGCAAGTTTTTATTGACGTTGCTCTTTATTTTATGATCATCATTAAGCACAGTTTAGAATCTGGCATTATGCCTGACTGTTTAAAGCATGCAGTAGTTTATCCACTGCTTAAAAATAGAATCTGGACTCATCAGTTTTAACAAACTTTAGGCCCATTTCTAATCTGCCTTTTATCTCCAAAATTCTGGAGAAAATTGTGTTTTCACAATTACAAAGGTTTTTAGCTGATAATTCGATGTTTGAAACATTTCAGTCAGGTTTTCGTAAATGCCATTCTACAGAGACTGCAGTTTTGAAGGGGTTTTGAAGGTGAACATTGTGTTCTTAATGATATTTTAATATCATGTGATTCGGGTGATTATGCAGCCCTTGTGCTCTTAGATTTGATGGCCGCTTTCGATACAGTTGATCATGCTGTTCTCATTGATCGTTTAGAACATTGTGTTGATTTAAGAGGTTCCGCTCTAGATTGGTTTAAATCATATTTTGCAAATAGGAGTTTTTCAGTCAAGGTGGGTGAACATTACTCAAGTAGTGCTTTTTTGCCCTGTGGGGTTCCCCAGGGTTCTATTTTGGCTCCTTTGCTTTTTTCTCTCTATATGCACCCTCTTTTAGAAAGCATGGTTTGTCATTTCACTGTTTCCAGATGACACCCAGGTTTATTTGCCTGTCAAACACAATTATTTGGGTCTTGAGTCTCTTATGTTATGGCATGTTTGGCAAATGTAAAGGTTTGGCTTTCCTTATTTTTTTTTAATCTTCAATGAAAAGAAAACTGAAATTATAGTTTTTAGTCCATCTGAATTTTCAAATTCCCTGAAACTGTATTTGGGATGTCTCTGTGATTGAAATCATGGGTAAAAAAAACCATGGTTTCATTTTTGATGATGGCTTAAAATTTGACCGTCAAATAAATTTGGTTGTCAAAGCTTACTTTTTTCAGCTGTGTCTGCTTTCTAAAGCTAATCCTTTTCTTTCTTTTAAAGATTTTGAAAAAGTAATTTACGCATTTATTTCAACTAGGCTGGACTACTGTAACTCACTTTATTTTGGGATTAGCCAGACAGCTTTATCCCATTTTGCAGCTTGTTCAAAATGCTGTGGATACACTCTTGTGTGGGGTAAAAAAGAGGAAGCATATTACTCCTATTTTACGCTCACTACATTGGTTGCCTGTTAGTTTTATAGTGGATTTAAAAATTTTGCTCCTCATTCATAAATCTCTAAATGGGTTGGCCCCTTCCTATCTCTGTGAGTTATTGACTGAGTATCAACCCATTAGATCCCTTCGGTCTTCCAACCAGGATCTACATATCACACCAAAACCCATAATTAACCTCTTAAGTGCCACCGGTGGGCCTGTTGGCGCTCTTTTTTTCGTTGTCTTTTTTCTCTGTCACATATCTTAGTAATACTCATAACTTACATATCATTTGAAAACTTAAAACCTCAAAATTCAGCCTGTGAAAACCATTTTGAAATCAGAAATTTCGTTACCATGGAAATGGTACTTTAATATCTTTTGGCAGTCTCCTTCCCCTTAGTGGGTGGAATCAGGAGTCATATTACAAAATGTATTACAGGCTTTTAGAATCAAAACTTTTTATAATCTTGACAAAATACATATCAATCAGTAAATTTAAACTTCTTTAAGTTTTTGATACTTTAATATTTTTGAAATGGTTCCACTTCTGCAATAATCTGCAGATCGTCTTCTTAAAAAAGAGTCCAATTTTAGGTCTGTATTCCAAAGCGTCCATGAATTATAACAATTTAAGTTTGAATAGTGCACTTTCACATCTTTATTCAAAAATGGGGGGAGATCATGCTTTCTGTATTGCTACCCCCAGGCTTTGGAACACCTTGTCACTATCCATTAGACAAGCCTCTTCCCTTAATATTTTTAAGTCCAGGCTAAAGACATTTTTATTTGTATGGCTGATGGGATATTTGTACGATTTTATAATTTTTCTGTTTGTTTGTTGTGTGTTTTTCTGTTTTTAATGACCTAATGTAAAGCACATTGGTCAACAGAAGTTCTAATTAATTAATGAATGAATGAATTAATTAATTTTGCTATATAAATAAATTGTCATTGTCATTGTTAAAAAAAATAGATTAGATTCAACTTTATTGTCATTATGCAGAGTACAAATACAGAGCTAATGAAATGCATTTAGCATCTAACCAGAAGTGCAAGAATATAGTGTTTTATATACATATAAGTGCAGAGTAAGTGAAGCTATGATTTACAAAATGTACAGTGGAGTTGCTATATACAGTATTAAGCAGAGAATATACTGTATGGAATATATGCAGTGTAAGAACAGCAGTACAGTTGGTTGAGTGTACAATTTATTCTATGCAAAAAAAATCAGTAGTGCAATAATATTTTTATAGAAATAGTTTACTGTGCTTTGTACAGTAACAACGTTAGACAGTTTACAGTGTAATAGCTTGAATAATGTACAGTCTGTGCAAAATATGAGTAGTACAAATACATGTATGTAAACTACTGTGACCAGTGCAGTAAGAAAGCAGGTGCAGGTTAGATTGGTGGTGTGTAGTTCAGAAGGGTCACGGCCTGGGGGAAGAAGCTCTTCCTGAGCCTACTAATGCGAGAGCGTAGGCTCCTGTAGTGCCTGCCGGATGGAAGGAGGGTGAAAAGACCATGTTTAGGGTGAGAGGCATCCTTGATGATGTTCCTTGCCCTACCCAGGCAGCGCTTGTGATAAATGTTCTCGATAGTAGTTAACTGGGTGCCGGTGATCCGGTAAGCAGTTTTCACCACCCACTGGAGTGCTTTGCGGTAAATTTTTGACAAGGGTGGAGGTGTTTAGGGAGGTGTTTAGGGAGTACAGAAGGGGGCTCAGTACGCAGCCCTGTAGAACACTGGTGTTCAGGGTGATGATGGAGGAGGAGAGGTTATCTAACTTAAAAGACTGAGGTCTGTTAGTCAGAAAATCTAGAATTCAGTTGCAGAGGGATGTGCTGATTCCAAGCTGTCTGAGCTTGGAGATCAGCTTGGAGGGGATTACAGTGTGAAACGCAGTACTGAAATCAATGAAAAGCATTCTCACATGTGTATTTTGACTGTCCAGTGAGGGCAGAGCGAAGTGCCATAAAGATGGTGTCCTCTGTTGACCTATTGTGGTGATAGGCAAATTGGAATGGGTCTAGTGTAGCAGGGAGACAGGATTTTAAATGGGATACAAATAAATATAAATACAACACAGCAGGACATGCATACAAAATACTGAAGTACTAAATTTGGTTAAAACATTTGTAGACATATCTTGAATGACAGTACTACAAAAACACAACAAAGGAAAAAGACTATTGCCTTGTATAGTGGTTGTCTTATTGTTTGTGGGCTTTGTGTTAAAAAAAAATGGCTTTTAACAGTTTCGCTAGGTATTTGAGAAAATAAAAACACAATACTTACCTTTCAATGTGAATTCCCCCACAGAACTGTCATCTGCCGTGTTCTTTGAATATAAACACCGTCATCATCTGCGCGCAAGTGATTCTTAGATATGGTAGGGTGCAAAGTGTCCATCAGATGTACACTTCATTTTCCTGGGAAACAGAGGGTGCATTTGATGTTGCTTGTGAAATACATCAGCCTTCGTCGTGCCGCGGTGATGCAATCGGCCTTGGAATGCGGTCTTCGGAGGGTGCATTCTTACATTCGGACAGCTTAAGTCGTGATGCTGTGACACAATCGCACTTCAAATGCACACTTCGGAGTCCGCACACTTTAGTTTGGGACAATCTTCGTTGCACCACTGTGATGCAATCGCATTTCAAATGCGCACTCCAGAGCCAGCGCATTTCAGTTTGGGACACAGCTACTGAGTGCTGTGCTTAACAATTTTGCTGTGCTTTCACAAGTGTGTTGTGGGTATTGCGGTTAGGGTCTGAGGACCCCTGCTGGCAACCTTCTTTTTTTATTGTATTTGTGTATTTGTATGTATAATTGTTTTTGTTTGTTTGCTTGTTTTTTTTGTTTTTTTTTTGAGACCTTGGGTGGAATTAATGTATTGTTTCTTTTAACTTTTGTATTCTATTAAAGTGATTGCTGTCTTTATCATTATGGTCCATGTCTCCATGCTCACCCTGTCTTTGGCAGCAAACCCGTGTGCCTTTTTAGTAAGCTGTCCTGTCCTGGTGTATTCCGGGTGGCATAGTCGACTAATAGTAAAAAAATAAAAATAAAAATGTTTTCTTTGTTTTGAAATCTTTCCCTACCTGACCACTCTTGCCACACTTCTAATGTAATTTGTAAATTCAATGTGGAATGCTCTTTTTAGTGTAAAAAAGGCCTTATAATTTAACTGACTGGCAGACAGATACATAGATTTTTGGGTATATTGCTAAGCATTTCTTGAATGTTCTAGGTGTTTGAGAGCATTACTAGGGTGTTTTTATATGGTTATTAATATTTTCTGAGTGGTTGACAGGTCTTGTCTAGATAGATGTTTTTTTGAATATAGTTTGAAAGTTCTTAGAGGAGTTACATTTAGAATTTTTAGGTCTCAAGTGAAAAAGGTCAGGGATTTTGAAAAAACAAAAAAACAAACAAAAAAAAAAAAAAAAAAAAACCTAAATGATATGATGTTGTCTTTGCTAAGATAACAGTTAGGCCTTTGTGCACATTTATGGTCTCAGTTACTCGTCCGCATTTATTACAGCACTGTTTCTTCATATAGGCAGTGAGCAATGATTATTTAGACCGGATACAACAGCACTTTTCACCCCAATCACAGATCTCACTGTTGTCCCCTGGGCTTACTACACACACCCTACTTTGCTCATTCTCTACATATCTACTTCCTTCTCTTAGTCTCAGTTAGATCTCTTTCTGTCTTCCTCCTATTTTTTCCACCCCCTTCCTGCTTTCTGTCGTAGATGTGACGTTGGTCAGCATGGCGTGGGAAGCAAACAGGAATTCTTGGAGGAGCTTGTAAAGAATCTGTACATGGTCTTCTCTGGGTCTCAAAAAGGTCCAGCATGCCTTTCTGATGAGACTCTCTCATGTGGGGTCAAACAAGAGAAAGATATGGATTTGGTTGTTTGTTCACAAAAGTCTCTTAGAGACGCATTTCCTGAAACACTGAATGAAATATTCTCAAGAGGTGAAAACACCACATTAGAAAACAGTCCACACCCACCATAACAAGCAGCACTGGCCAAGACTGCCCACGTACAATCACAAGATCAAATCAAAACTATGGCTTTTCGTTTCTTCATTGCTATACAGATATTTACATTCTGCAATGGTGGCATTCAGTCACTCCACCTGTCGGTGAAAGCCAGCTAATTCACTTAATTGAAAAACATTGGAAAGGTATACTCATTCTATCTCCTTTCTTATTTGGCAGGCTTTAAACTCCTGACTTGTTTAGCAGTTGGTGAGTAATCACAGTCTTCATTTTCTGCCTTTTTCCTAGAATACCATTATGTTTCAATTCCCTGCAATGCACAGCACACTGCTGGTAGCAACAGTTTGCCACTGGATGGCCTAGGTTATTCCCAGCAGCCTGTGAACCCAAACCAAAGCTTTTATCAGCGGGCTCCAGCAGTACTGTGAAGCCCCCCTCCCTGGAGGGAGTGTTGAAGGAAGTCGTAGGATGAAAAAATGGGCCATTAGAAGTCCTTCACAGGCCCCATGGGTTCATTAAACTGCCTTAATCTTGTACATCAAGGCACTGACCATCTCAGAACTCAGTTCGGTTACAGAGGGACTGCTGTGTCCTTCCCCTAAATGTCAGATTACAACAGCTTTATTACCTCTGCATTTCCTTTCTGTTAAAAATACCAGGAATTTGTTAATTAAGTAAGTGCTCTGCAGTGGTTAGTGATAGCAATAAGTAGTAATGAAGGGTCTGGACAAACAAATAGTGATTGTTTCACTATTTACAGTATATCTATATCTATAACTTATAACTTATTCATATAATATAGTGACTACTTTAAAATACTTTAAAATTATAATTTTTGATACTCCATTTACTAAAATTCTCTCCAGTGTGTTCACTGATTAAATGCAAGCAGCTGCAGTTAAAGTTTTCCAAACCCACTGGTGTTCAAGCCCAATCCTGATGTCACACCAATGACATAAGAGCACAGATGTGACCAACAACACAAAAAAGCAAAGCAGTCTGAGAAAAAGAGCTCATAACAGCAGACAACAGAATAAAAAATGAAAGACGTGACGAAAGAGAGTGAGATGTGTTTTAATATATTGTTCTGTTGTTTCTAGGTTGTCTCTAGATTACTGGCTCTAGTAAAAATGTCAACCTCCTATGTAATATTTTAGTCTCTATGGCATGGAGAGTAGGGACCCTTCTTATATGACACACCTTCACAACAAACCACATAATCTGAAGTCTCATTAATTTGCCTAGCACAAATGGTCCCTAGTAAAAAAGTAATATATTTTTTTAAATGTTAAAATAATATTTGTAAATATTTATTTCATACTAAATCTATTAACATACATACTGACATATCACTCGAGATCACTTACTGATATAAAAAATATAATTCAACTTGGTAACACATCATAACAACTTTAATGAATAAATCATTAACCAACATGGTAACACGTACAATTAGGTTGTATTTGTTAATGTTAATTAATGCATTAGTTAACATGAACTAACAATGACCAACTCTACTGTTCAGGATTACTTAATGTTGGCACGGACAAATGTGACTTTATAGTAAACAATATGGCGGATGACATGCTAGAAGAAATTGTGATTATAATATCTGTATTTCTTTTTTCTTTTTTTAATGAAAATTTGAGGGGGGAAAAGAGAAATATTTTAATGAAGTTGTGGACGTGAAATTTATTACAGCGCAAACTGGAGGTGAGTATAATGCCTCCTTCCATCTCCCGTCAGCTTCTTCTTCTTCTTGTAGCGTTTATTTGCGGTGGGTAAGCCAACCTCCCGTCAGCTCATTTTCTGATTGGAATTTGTTGAATTCCATGTGACAATTTCCCGAGCGCGTGTACGTTTGTTCTTGGGGTTCAGCGGCTAATAAATCACCCGTGGGAACAGGACGGACAGGACCTATTAAAACAACATCTGGGCCCATATTCACAAAACATTTTATCTTATCACTAAGAGTTCTCCTAAATAGCAGTAAAAGTTTTTAGCTAAGAGTTTTTTCTTAAAACCTGTTTACAAAGCTGCTGAGACAAACTTTTACTAAGGAATAGAGAGAAGTCTTAAGCTCAGAGTAAGGGGGCGGGGCTTGACCTCATTGCTATGGATGATGTCAGCATACTTACTAAATATCCACACAGTGATTGGCTGATAGTCTCTGTCAGAGATTTATTCATAGAAATATTGTAGAGCGCAATATTATGTTGCCATATTCAAATAAATTCAAATTTAAATTATTCAAATAAAAATGTTGATTGCCACATTCAAATAAAGATTTTAAAATGCAGGCTAAGTGTCACTAATTAAACAAGTAGGCTATATATTTAGCTAATTGTCAGCCTCTTATGCTTCTCGTAAACAATAAGTCAATATGCATTAGGGCTGCCCTCAACTAAAGTTTTTTTCTGGTCGACTAGTAGTCATTCATTTTAAGCATTACACTAGTGCTTTCTGTTTTCGGTTTAAGAGATGAAGTCGGCGATACTAACTCATCTCCACAGTAGTGGATGCACCTGTTTCATACAGATTACATAATCTGAGAATATTTGTTTTCCATTTGAATTGGTTCAATTGAAAGTTTCACTCTCTATATTTTTCATGTCTGTAATAAGGCAGCATACACAGAGTTTCGAAGTGATGTGCTCAAGTTCACAGTTCGAGATGGCAGAAAGCACATCGTGTTTGCTTTTGTTGTTCTTCTGAGTGCACATGAATAAACGTAGAGTCTTTACAGATACAAAAGAAGCATTACTTTTGAAGTGAAGTGAAGTGAAATACAGCCAAGTATGGTGACCCATACTCAGAATTCATGCTTCTGCATTTAACCCATCCAAAGTGCACATACACAGCAGTGATCACACACACACCGTGAACACACACCTGGGGAGCAGTTGGGGGTTTGGTGTCTTGCTCAAGGGCACCTCAGTCGTGGTATTGCAGGTCCGAGACTCGAACCCACAACCTTAGGATTAGGAGTCAAACTCTCTAACCACTAGGCCAGGACTTCCCCCGACCTTTATCTGTATTACCAAAAATGATGAAGTATTTGAAGAGCAAATGATTGCAGGGGTGCCTCCATCTGTCCTGCAGTAGCCCAAGCATGCTACTGTTCAGCTTCCACACTCCGCACAAACACGTGAACTGCGCACTTTTTTTTAGGCTAATATTATATTGAGCTGCCATGTAAATTTGATACTACATACATATTTCAGATGATAAGCCATATTTGAGGTTGATGAATGTTAGGGGAGCATATGGATGTCCTGCCCATTGTACTATATCACATTATTTGTCCGTCACGGACTGTGTGATTTTGCCACTTCATGTGGAATTTTTTTTTTTCTGTGACTAAGGGATTAATAATATTTTGCATATATTTATATAAACAGCCTTTTAATTAGCACAGTAGAATAATCATGGCTGATAGTAAGACATGTAATCATAAAAGAACAGCTATAGGATATAATAAAAAATTTGTAGTTGAGATAACCTCTTCATACGGAGCCCCACACATGGCATGCAGGAAAAAATAGTAGGCTAAATCATGCACACGATTTACTAATTAATTCCCTCAATGCACTAAAACGTCCACATGATTACTATTGCGTTCCCTCGATTTACTATTTCGTTCACTCGATTTATAAATTGTGCGCACGATTTACTTATTCGTTCCCTCGATTTGCTAACTCGTGCACACGATTTAGCAAATCAAGGGAACGCAATAGCAAATCGAGGGAACACAATAGTAATCGTGTGCACGTTTTAGTACATTGAGGGAACGAATTAGTAAATCGTGCACACAATTTATTTATTTTTTCTTGCATGTCATGTGCGGGGCTCTGTATCTTCACTACTCCTAACGTTTCACAAATGTAGGAGCTAGTTTTAGCGCTAAAATGCTTTGTGAAATACTCTTAGGGCAAAAATTTAGGAGTCCTAAATTTAGGACTGACACGCCCATTTCTCCTAAATCGGTGAGTTATGAGCTACTTTTAGCCTTAAGATGTTTTGTGAATACGGTCCCTGAATGTCACACCCCAGGACTGTTCTGTGTGTTTTGATCTAGGTTTCCCCTCATGTTTTCGTGTATTTCCTTATTTGGTCATGTTCCAGATTTCATTTTCTCAGTATTAGTTGATCCTCATCACCTGTTTGCCCCTCATAATCTGCCCTATTTATAGTCCTTTTTCTGTTCAGTTGACTCTTGGTTATTGTTTATTGTCAGACGTGTTTGTTGCACCCTAAGTTTACTGCTTTTGTACCGTGTGAATTATAATTAAAGCACTTTAAGTATAATACCATCATCATCTTCCTAGCAGCATGCATGACACCGATGGAGTGGATTTACAGGCTTGGAAAGCGAGATAGAAATGGTCCTCTTGAAGGACTGTTCAAGGACTTTCATCGAATATAGCACCTTTTAAATACAAACGTGATTACGAACGCATGCTTTCTCACTTCCAGTCAGGGGTGCAACTGCAAATTTGCCAAGGGGTATGCAAGATCAGTGTCGCCACCTCAATCCCTCACTTTTTAGTTAGGGAATTTTAATATGTGTATATAATTTGTCTTAAAGTACAAAATATGAATAACTTTAGCTTATAAACCATACAGAATGAGTTTTTTTGAGAAAGTAAAAATGCACAAAGTTTCCTGTAAGGGGTAGGGTTGGTTTAGGGCGATAGAATATAAAGTTTGTACAGTATAAAAACCATTACGCCTATTGTATTTCAACACCCATAACAAAAACAAACAATCCCATAACTATGTATATGTATATATACACATACACACAAACACACACATGTACACATATACACACATATATGTGTGTGTGTATATCCACATATATATATATATATATATATATATATATATATATATATATATATAAATAATATATATAAAAAAAAAAAAAAACACACACACACACAAACATACATATATATATAATATATATATATATATATATATAAATATATATATATATATACACAGTGAGGAAGATTTTAGTTTTTTGACCCCTAGAGTCAAGGTAAGCATTCACCTTGAAAACTTCATCATTGTTTCCAATTGCAATGAATTCAGTTTTTTTCCTTGTTTAACTGAAGAAAGTTCTGGCACATCCAACTATTAAGTTTATCAATGCACTGGCAGAGGGAGTCAATGGGGCTGTAGTCATTTGGTGTTAAGGCTAGGTAAATCTGGGTATCATCAGCATAGCTGTGATAGGCAATTTTGTTCTTTCTCATTATTTGACTTAGTGGATGACTTAGGGATGAGGGTGTTGAAAGCCGAACTAAAGTCCACAAACAGGATCCTCACATAAGTCCCTGTTTTGTCCAGATGTTGCAGGATGGAAGTGCAGTCCTATTTTTACTGCATCATCCACGGACCTGTTTACTCGGTAAGCAAACTGCAGGGGGTCCAGTGATGTTTTTCAAATGACCTCATGACGACAGATGTTAGAGTCATAGGTCTGTAGTCGTTAAGTCCTGTTATCTTGGGATTCTATGGAACGGGGATGATGGTGGAGTGTTTGAAGCAGGAAGGAACTTCACACAACTCCACAGATCTGTGAAAAGATGGGGGCCAGCTGGTCAGCACAGGTTTTCAGACAGGCTGGTGTGACACCATCTGGGCTTGGTGCCTTTCTTCTTTTGTTCTTCCTGAAGACCTGGCACAAATCATCCTCACTGATTTGAAGAGCAGGAGGTGGGGAGAGGGGGATTGCAGTAGGTGTTAATAGTTGTGTAGAGAGATGGTTAGAATGGGTGTGGGGGTTTCAAATCTACAATAAAACTCATTAAGTTTGTTAGCAAGTTGTTGATTCGCCTCAGTGCAGAGGGATGGTGTCTTGTAGTTTGTGATGGCTCTCAGACCTTTCCACACTGAAGTTGAGTCATTGAAAGTGAACTGATCTTCCAACTTTTTAGTGTAGGTCCTTTTAGCCACTCTAATCTCTTTGTTCAGTGTGTTCCTGGACTGATTGTACAAGACTCTGTCCCCATTTCTGTAGGCATCCTCTTTGGCCTGAAAAAAATGTCTGAGTTTTGCTGTAAACCATGGCTTATCATTGTTGAATGTTAAATAAGTCCTGGTAGGAATGCATATATCTTCACAAAAACTAATATAGGATGTTACAGTCTCTGTGAGTTCATCCAGATCAGTGGTAGCAGTTCTTCCTGCCAGTCCTTAAAGGATGCCGTGTGCTAATCCGATCGGACAACATGTATGTGGTGTCCTACATAAAGGTTTCCTATTTAAATCGCCAAGGAGGCCTCTCCTCGAAGCATTTCTTCACCTTTGTAGAGTGCCTCCTGGAATGGGTTCAGCTCAACCTGGGCTCACTGAGAGCAGCACATATACCGGGCAAATTGAACCAATGAGCAGACATGTTATCAAGGCACAATGTCCCCTCACGGGAGTAGTCGCTCCATCCGCAGACTTTTCAGAGAATCTGGGAGATCATCGGCAAGGCTGAGGTGGACCTCTTTCGCCTTAAAGTGGTCTTTTTTCTCCGCTTAGTGTCTAAACCATGGCAAAGACCCTCAGACTTCCGATTTGACAGAGATGTGGTAATTTTTATGAGTGCTGCTGGATAAGGGACTCTCCCCATTCATGCTTAAAGTCTATGTGGTGGCCATAGTGGCTTCTCATGCCCCTATCGAGGGCCAATCAGTGGGCAGACACAGCATGGTCATCCGCTTTCTAAGGGGTGCCAGGTGGCAGAATCTGCCTCATTCCCTGCTGTCCCTTCATGGGATCTGCCCATGGTGCTGAGTCAAGCCAAGTCAAGTCATCTTTATTTATATAGCACTTTAAACATTTACATTACATTTACATTTAATCATTTAGCAGACGCTTTTATCCAAAGCGACTTACAAATGAGAAAAGTAGAAACAATCAGATCAACGAGAACAACAACGGTATACAAGTGCTATGACAAGTCTCAGTTATTCTAGTACAGAACACGTAGCCAGGGTTTTTTTAAAATATTTTTTTTTTTTTTTTTTTTGGGAATATGATAGAAAAGAAAAAGGTAAGTACTAGTATTAGTTGGTTAAGTGCAGGCGAAAAAGATGAGTCTTTAGATGTTTTTTGAAAATGAGTAAAGACTCACCTGTTCGAATTGAGATCGGGAGGTCATTCCACCAGCTGGGAGCAGTCCAGGAAAAAGTCCGTGAGAGTGATTTTGAACCTCTTTGGGATGGCAACACAAGGCGTCGTTCACTTGCAGAGCGCAAACTTCTGGAGGGTGCATAAGATTGAACTAGTGAGTTTAGGTAAGTTGGCGCCGTGCCAGTGGTCGTTTTGTAGGTAAGCATCAGTACCTTGAATTTGATGCGAGCGGCTACTGGTAGCCAGTGTAACCTGATGAGGAGAGGAGTAACATGGGCTGTTTTCGGGCTCATTGAAGACAACCCTCGCTGCTGCATTCTGGATCAGTTGTAGAGGCTTGATAGTACATGCAGGAAGGCCCACCAGGAGAGCATTGCAATAGTCCAGTCTGGAGAGAACAAGAGCTTGGACAAGAAGTTGGGTGGATTGCTCTGACAGGAAGGGTCTAATCTTCCTAATGTTGAATAAGGCACATCTACAGGACCGGGTAGTTGTAGCAATATGGTCTGTGAAGCTTAACTGATGATCCATCACAACTCCTAGGTTTCTGGCTGTCCTGGAAGGAGTTATGGTTGACGAACCCAGCTGAATAGAGAAGTTGTGATGAAACAATGGGTTAGCTGGAACCACCAGCAGTTCAGTCTTAGTAAGGTTGAGCTGAAGGTGATGGTCATTCATCCAGCTAGAAATGTCACTCAGACAGGCTGAAATGCAAGCAAACTACCGTCGGGTCATCTGGTTGGAATGAGAAGTAGAGTTGAGTGTCATCAGCGTAGCCGTGCAGTGATAGGAAAAGCCATGCTTCTGAATGACAGATCCTAATGACGTCATGTAGATGGAGAAGAGAAGCGGTCCAAGTACTGAGCCTTGAGGAACCCCAGTAGCAAGTTGTTGTGACTTAGAAACTTCACCCCTCCAAGACACCATGAAGCACTCTATCAGACAGTTAGGAGTTAAGCCACTGGAGTGCGGTTCCAGAGATGCCCATCTTTCTGAGGGTGGATAGGAGAATCTGGTGATTAACAGTGTCAAAAGCAGAAGACAGGTCCAGCAGAATGAGTACTGAGGATTTTGAAGCTGCTCTTGCCAGTCGCAGGGCTTCAGTAACAGAGAGCAGGGCAGTCTCAGTTGAGTGGCCACTTTTGAAGCCAGATTGATTGCTGTCCAGGAGGTTGTTCTGTACAAGAAACACAGAGAGCTGGTTGAACACAGCTCGTTCGAGTGTCTTTGCAATGAATGGAAGAAGGGATACCGGTCTGTAGTTTTCTAGAAGTGCTGGATTTAGAGATGGTTTCTTCAGCAGTGGGCTTACCCGAGCCTGCTTAAATGCTGAGGGAAAACAAAAAACAAAAAAGATTGCGTCAAAGCAACTGAACAACATTAATTAGGAAAACAGTGCGTCAATAATACAAAATGACAGTTAAAGGCAGTTCATCATTGAATTCAGAGATGTCATCATGCAGCTCAGTTCAGTTTAAATGGTATCTGTGCAATGATTTGCAATCAAGTCAACGATATCGCTGTAAATGAAGTGTCCCCAACTAAGCAAACCAGAGGCGACAGCGGCAAGGAACCAAAACTCCATCAGTGAGAGAATGGAGAAAAAAACCTTTTCCCCCAGAAGGGCCTTTGGCAGGCATGGCGGGCGTCGTCACCATAGGCTCGAGCAGCTCCGCTGCCTAGCCGTTGGTTTATTTTTGAATACACTGCATGAACCACTGGCCATGCAGTCACACTCCTCTATCAAAAAACACTACACTTCACTGTATCTCAGGTAACCTATTTCATTTTTTTTTTTTTTTTTTTTTTTTTTTTTTTTTATTCACTATGCGTCTAGCAAGACGCAGTACTCGTTCCTGTATCTCAGGGAACCGAGGTTATATTAAGTAACCAAGTCAAGTCACTTTTATTTGTATAGTGCTTTTAACAATACAGATTGTCAAAACAACTGTACAGCATTTATTAGGAAAAAAGTGTGTCAATAATGCAAAATGACAATAGTAAACACAAATTTTTCAGTTAAAGGCAGTTCATCATTCAATTCAGTGATGTCATCATCCAGCTCAGTTCAGTTTAAATAGTATCTGTGCAATCAAGTCGACGACATCGCTGAAAATGAAGTGTCCCCAACTAAGCAAGCCAGAGGCGACAGCGGCAAGGAACCAAAACTCCATTGGTGACAGAATAGAGAAAAAAACTTGAGAGAAACCTGGCTCAGTCGGGGGGCCAGTTCTCCTCTGGCCAGACGAAACCAGCAATTCAATTCCAGGCTGCAGCAAAGTCACATTGTGCAGAAGACTCAACTGGTTCCTGTGGTCTTGTCCTGGTGGCCGTCTGAGGCAAGGTCTTTACTGGGGATCTGTCTCTGGGGCTCATCTAGTTGTCCTGGTCTCCGCTGAGTTTCAAGGCTGTAAAGGTCCCCTCTAGGCTGATCTACCATTTGGTCTGGATATGTACTGGATCCGGGTGACTGCAGTGACCATCTGATCTGGATACAGACTGGATCTGGTGGCTAAGGGGACCTCGGAATAAGAGAGGAACAGACTAATATTAGCGTAGATGCCATTCTTCTAACAATGTAGCAAGTACATTGGGTGTTATAGGAAGTGTTCCCAATTCCGGTTGACCTAATTAATGCAGTAAATTAGGTTATTAAATAAAATAAAAAAAAACTAGCAAAACAAGTTGTGCTGTGTCCCCACCACTTTTCAAAGCAAAGTTAAGCCACTGAATCAGCCATCAAAAATCAAACATTCAATTATGAAAATATATATTGAATGTAAAAATATAGCCCCGGAAATAATACTAAGGTAACTTATTCATGTAATTATGATTTGTCTTGACTGTATAGGCTATTTGACTGATCATTTTTTTCTTTTTGCTCCCTTTTCCATTCTGTTATACCATATACCATAAATTTATTATTATTTTTTTATTTTAGTTTTAAACCATTAACGTAATGTTTGTCTTCTCTTTTTTGAGTATTGATTGCCATCTAGTCCTTCCTGCAGTGTTTAGCTCCAGACCCAGTAATGTACAGCTGAAGCAGCTGATAAAGGTCTTCAGGATTACCACAAACTGCTAGGCAGGCGTGTGGACAGGCTGGAGATGAACTCTGCAGGATGTTGGTCCTCCAGGACACCACTGTTGTAAGTGATCAACCTAGCAGTCATCCTGCATTTCTTCTCAAAGGTGTCAAAAATAAATAAATTTTAATTTGTATTGATATATACAATATTTGACTGATATTCATTGATTTTTCCTCTTTTTCTCCATTTGGTTTGTCAGATGCAGATAAAGAGCCACCAGGAACAGGCTGCTGCATCTTTTGTCATGTTAAGTACATTTAAATGTATTTAAAGCTGCATATTTATGCATCAAGTTAATATGAAATGAAAGATAAAAAATAAAAGTTCTGTGATCATTTACTCACTCTTTATTGTTTCAAAACTGTATTACTAACTTACTGTATTACAATAATAAGCCATTTTCATCTTTGACTCCGACATCCTCTTGGAACACAGTCTAAAACCGAACGAACACCATAATGTAAGATATACAGTAAAAGTGGTTATATTGCCAGAATAGAACTTAACCTTGTATTAACACCATCTTTAATTATGTACTCCATAATACCTTCTATTGCTGAAGTGGGAAAAAATTAACACAACACACATATTGGATATGTTAGATTTGCCTACAACAACTGAGTCAACATGTGTTTAGAACTGAAATTTGAAAATGTTGTATATTAATTATTTTAATCTTTCATTCTCTGTTTTCCCTTAATCTCACTCTCAATCTCAATCAACCACTTCTCTCTCATTGTCTCATTAAGTCATGCAGTTCAGAATCAGAATGAGCTTTATTGGCAGGTATGTTTACACATACGAGGAATTTGTTTTCGTGACAGAATTTTCCGCAGTGGAACAAAATGACAGCGACAGAACAAAAAGTAATAACAATATACAAATTGACAATTATATGTGCAGGTATATTACAATAGACAGTTTTGTATGTACAGGTATATTATGTACAAACTGACGTGTAGACTGGGCTTTTAGTTCATGGGAGATATTTGCTTTATCCATGTTACCCTTGGGAGATATCATCAGGAAACACGTTGTTAGCTTTCACTGTTATGCTGATGATACTCAGCTCTATATTTCTTTGTGGCCTGGTGAAACATACCATTTTGAAAAACTAACGGAATGCATAGTCGATATAAAAAACTGGATGATGAGTAATTTATTTACTGTTAAATTCTGAAAAAAAACAGAGGTGTTAATTATAGGACCTAAAAAATCTGCATGTATTAACCTAGAACGCTTTCTAAGACTTGATGGCTGCTCTGTCAATTCTTCGTCATCAGTAAGGAAAACATATGTGCTATATTATATAAAAATATCCCCAAAAAAATACAACAATAACATCAATAAAAAAACTGCATTTTTCGATCTCAAAAATATATCTATGCTCTCAATGTCAAATGCAGAATTGATAATCCATGCGTTTATGACCTCAAGGTTAGATTATTGTAATGCTTTATTGGGTGGTTGTTCTGCACACTTAATAAACAAACTCCAGCTAGTCCAAAATGCAGCAGCTAGAGTTCTTACTAGAACCAGGAAATATGACCATATTAGCCCGGTTCTGTCAACACTGCACTGGTTCCCTATCAAACATCGTATAGATTTTAAAATCTTGCTTATTACTTATAAAGCCCTGAATGGTTTAGCACCTCAGTATTTGAACGAGCTCTTGTTACATTATAGTCCTCCACGTCCGCTGCGTTCTCAAAACTCAGGCAATTTGATAATACCTAGAACATCAAAATCAACTGCGGGCGGCAGATCCTTTTCCTATTTAGCGCCTAAACTCTGGAATAACCTACCTAACATTGTTCGGGAGGCACACACACTCTTGCAGTTTAAATCTAGATTAAAGACCTATCTCTTTAACCTCGCTTACACATAACGCACTAATACGCTTCTAATATCCAAATCCGTTAAAGGATTTTTAGGCTGCGTTAATTAGGTAAACCGGAACCGGGAACACTTCCCATGACACCTGATGTACTTGCTACATCGTTAGAAGAATGCCATCTGCGCTAATATTAGTCTGTTTCTCTCTTATTCCAAGGTCACCGTAGCCACCAGATCCAGTCTGTATCCAGATCAGAGGGTCATAATATTAAGTAATGCTGAGCTTGGGAAGGGGAATGAAATGGGCCGCCTTGGAGAAACGGTCCACCACCGTGAGAATGACTGTGTTGCCCTTTGATTCAGGGAGGCCAGTAATAATAATAATAATAATAATAATAATAATAATTCCTTACATTTATATAGCACTTCTCTGGGCATTCAAAGTGCTTTACTTAGAAGGGAGGTATCTCCTCAACCATCACCAGTATT
The DNA here is from genome assembly GCF_018340385.1 of Cyprinus carpio. Classification (NCBI taxonomy): domain Eukaryota; kingdom Metazoa; phylum Chordata; class Actinopteri; order Cypriniformes; family Cyprinidae; genus Cyprinus; species Cyprinus carpio. The sequence continues at coordinate 10,880,431 of NC_056589.1, forward strand.
CAGCATCCACCTGGATGATGCGACGGCAGCCATAGTGCACCAAAATGCCCACCACATACCAGCTTACTGGTGGAGAGGAGACAGAGTGATGAGGCCAATCAACAGATATGGGGATTGTTAGGAGGCCATTATGGTCAGAAGCCAATTGCCGAATTTGGCCAGGATGCCAGGGTTACACTCCTACTCTTTTTCAAAGGACATCCTGGGGTTTTTAATGACCACAGAGAGTCAGGACCTCGGTTTAACATCTCATCTGAAAGATGGTGCTTTTTGCTAGTATAGTGTCCCCATCACTACACTGGGTTAGGGTCTAACCCTAGGACCCACGCAGACCACAGGATGAGCACCCCCGCTGGCCTCACTCAAACCTCTTCCAACAGCAACCTAGTTTTCCCAGGAGGTGTCCCATCCAGGTACTGACCATGTTCAACCCTGCTTCGCTTCAGTGGGCAACCAGTCTTGGGCTGCAGGGTGATATTGTTGTTGTCTAACAAAACCAAGCAGGCAGCCACGAACTGCCTGAGATCCTTGGCCATGGACGGCCACTAGAATCACTGACGGATGGCAGCCAGCAAGCTCCAGACTCCTGGGTGACAGACCAGCCTGGATGAGTGATTCCACTGGATTACTTCAGTGTGTAGCTTGGTTGGAACAAACAGACTGCCCCTCCGTAACCCCCTTTGGCACTGGGCTTTTAAGTAAAGCCTCCTCTATTCATCTTTCGATGCCCCAGGAGAGGGATGCCACCACCACCTCAAACAAAATTGTGTGAACTAATATTTCCTCCCCAGGGGCCTCGAACAGACAACAAAGTGCATCGTGCTTGATATTTTTGGACTTGGGCCTGTAAGACAGGGTGAAATTGAATCAGCCAAAGAAGAGGGCCCAGCGAGCCTGTCGGGAACTCAGTCTCCTGGCTGAATGGATATATTAAAGGTTTTTTGATATGTAGGGCAAATACCACAGACCACAGGAACAAGAAGGCCTGGCAGGAGTTGGGGTCTCCATTATATGGCCGTGGGTTGTTGTATCTGGGCTCAGGCTCATGACGAGGAAGAGGATGAACTGGGCCACCCTGGGAAGCTTCTCACTGCAGCTCTTGAATGTGAGTGGTAAGCTCAGTTACTTGGTTAGCCAGAAACTCCACCTCCCTTGTGCTGTTGGTCAGTCTGGCTTCATGCTGGCCCAAAAGAAGTCCCTGCTGGGTGACCACAGTTCTGACAGAATTTGGGCCTGCTGTGTCCATCTTGGTCAGATCATTCTATCAGGCACACAACACAGATGCAGGCTTTAGCAGGAAAACTGTTTATTTTTAATAAGTCCAAACAAAAAGGGAATTTCCTTGAAAGAACAAAAATCCAGCCGGGGTATTAAGAAAAATAGTACAACAAAAAAAAACAATCAAAAAACAAAAATCCTTCCAAAAAAAAAACACCTGGCAGAGAGCACTCAATGGCGTGGCCGCTTGAGGAATTAGAGAGCGGACAGGGGAGGAAGAAGCAAGGAAGCCAGTGTCTGAGCGGAGCGAGAAAACTTCTACAGGGATGCAGATACCCAACCTAGGAAATGAGGAAGGAGAAATAGAAAAACAAAACAACTGGAAAAAGCAACAAAAAAAACCTGACAGGGAGCCTACAATGGCACGATTAAACAGGACTAGACAGGACCACGAACAACGATCTGTCACCAGACAACACAAAAAAAGAGGAATAAATAGAGCGAGAGATGAACAAAACATTGAATACAGGTGAGTAAAATCAAACAATTATGAGCAGTAAGGGTGGTAACGAGAGGGAGGGAGGGACACCACAGAGGAGTACAAGGCACAAAACAAAACACCATGTGCTCACAACATGCAGACAGATAAAAAACACGACAACCAAAGGACAGAGTGATCAAACGGAGGACATGACACCTTGACCATTACAGAGACCATTACATTTTGAAGTGAGGCACATTCAGAGTACTCCGGTTTTGTTGTTTGTTACCGTTGTTAATTTTAAAGTACTTTTTTATCATCTGTGTGTCATTATGAATTATATTGGACCCCTCTGTAGATTGCTATATACCAAGTGTCCTCATAATGCAGAGATAAATGAGATGGCCTTGTAGGACATAAAGGACTCAAACTATTTTTTTTTTTTAATTTCTTTTTACGCTTGTCTTCGGAGTGGCTGGTGGGCTTGACAACGACGCAGCCGGCAGGCTTGTCTTCAGAGCGGTCCGACGAGCTTAACAGCAGGGCAGGCCTCATACCGCGGGGAGAAAATCTGAAAAACAAAAGACTATTCAAAACAAAAACACGGGAGAAGGGGCGCCACTTACTGCTTTTTGGTCCGCTGTTCTGTCATGATTCACACTAGGGGAACAGGAATGAAGGAGCAAGGAGACGAGGAGTAATGCAAATTTCAAAGTCTTTAATAAACTCAAAACTAGTAACACGGGAATCAATGAGAACAAAAAATTACATTTAACAGCTAGAAACAGGGACACACAGGGCTTAAGTAAGGAGGCAAATGAGATAATCAGTTAATCACAGCTGGAACTGATAGAATTAAAAAGGGACAGGAACAGGAAAAACCAAATATGGGGAAAATCATCAACATGGAGCACATGGGGGAGGAAACCACAACATGAGACGTGCAACAAAGTCTGACACTTATGTAGTATACAATGTCAGGTTTATTAGAAATAAACAAACTAAAGCAGAGGTGAAATGCAGAAAACAGAAAAGAATAATATACAGAATATACAGTACAAAAAAAAAAAAACAGATGCATGGTAATATAAGTGAAATATATTGTGAAAAATGCATATAAAGTTATTTGAAAGCTTTCTCAGAACACCTGCAGCTCCCATTAGGAATTTTCTTGGTACTTCCCATTTTAGGTTTTTTTTTCTGATGCTCCTGAAATCAGTACAATTTTATAAATATTTGTTTACAATGAAAACTCAAAACATGTTTAAAAAAATGTCAGCCCATTTTAGCCCATGTAAGTGATGTCACCGATTAACAGTGGAGTGCACACTTTTAAGTTAAATTAATTCGCTTACTTCCATTTATTCATTGACAAATTTGGCAGCAAAACATTTACAAAACTATCAAAAATAATATGTGATTAAAAGCCCAAACTTAATAAGAGCTCAAATCTAGTTAGCCTACCTCTTATAGTTAGCCTCTACAGATAGTTAACGGTTGTGATGCTAATGGACATTTTCAAAGACAAACACCAATTCTGTGAAATAAATATTCAACAGAAGCGTGTCAATTACATGCAAGAAAGTGTCAGGAACAGTTGTATGTATTATTTGTGTAATTTTATGGACTAAACTTACCTCAAAACAGTGAAAACAGTAGCGAGAGAGATGGAGTTGCCACCCCGTTTCCATTGTCACTCCCTCCGCTCTGAATTAACTCGAATGTTCAGCGCTCACGCCCATTAAAACATGTCAAGTAACGCAGTGTTTACATACAGAAAAGTCAGATGTCCTGAAACTTGATAATGTATTGTTTTGGATAGTAAGCTTACATCAAACTGTAAATGTAATGAGAATATGAAAACTATGGAAGCCCTTTTCCGCCACAGTTGAGAAAAAATATGATTCTGTAAGTCGTAATAATGAGAAACTTTCTCATAATTATGACTTAGTATCTTGTTATACTGAGAAACGTTCTTGTAAAAATGAGAAAATTTCTCGTAACAATGACTAGTTTTTCATAATAATGACTTAGTTTCTCATAATAATGAGAAACTATCTCGTAATAATTAGAAACTTTTGTAATAATGACTTTGTTTCTCGTAATAATGAGAAACGTAATAATGAGAAACTTTTGTAATAATGACTTTGTTTCTCGTAATAATGAGAAATGTTCTCAAAAAAAGAAAAAAAAGACTTAATCCACGCATGTGCAATGCAAGAGTTCTGTTGGTCAAAGCTATGCAGGAACACCGCAAAAATTGCTTTGTTCTGTAATCTAAAGTGTATAATGCTATAATCTGTCATTAAATAATGATTTCAGATAAATTATCTGCATGTAGTCTTTTGTTAATTTGTAACACTTACCAAGTTACTCTGCCAGATAGTTATGGCTTCAAACATTCCAGACTAATATTTCAAGAAAACCAGGCATTTTATGAAGAAATGAAAGCCATTAAACATATAAACTTTATAGATATAGTTTATTTTGATGATTTATTAGTTTTATCAGCTGTCCCTTTCATCCATCACATGCATACAATTTTCATACAGTAAGCCATCTCATTTCAAAAGCACATAGCATCGTTATTCATTACCAACGTCTCGCTTCTTGCAGGACAAATGTTACCCATAAAAACTGTTTAATGTGGCTTAAAGTACAAAGACAGATTGAACCAAATTCAGTACACAACTTAATGATCATGCATATTGTATATACAGGAATTCAGGTGGACCCAAAATATGAATGCAACACAAAACAGCAATGCTTATGCATTTTCTATAACGGTTTACTACAGGAAAAAGCTTAACGTGCAACTTTGGGTGTTGTGTTTAAATTCTGGGCTCTTATGCTTGCCTGTATGCACAATCAATAATATTGTATCCTGAATTTTTCATTGTACTTTAAGCCACATTAAGCATTTTTTTCGAGTTAACATATCCTGCAAGAAGCGGTGTGGGATGCTGAAGCATAGATATGTATACATATCTACGCGCTGAAGTCCAAGCAGTTGCCGTGATAATGAAGGCTCGAATTGCTTTGTGTTAGCGAGATGACATTGGGCTACTGTATATACATTGTGGGCTTATGCATGTGATGCATGAAAGTGACAGCTAATAAAACTAACAAATCATCGAAATGAACATTTATTCATACAGTTTACATATGTAATGGCTTTCATTTCTTCATAAAATGCATGTGATTTTTGTTGGAATATATTCCTCTATATCTGAAGCCGTGAGCTATCATTGTCTGTAGAGTAACTTGTTGGTAAGTGCTACAAATTAACAAAAGACTACATGCAGATAATCTATCTGAAATCATTATTAAATGATAGAATATACTGTACACTTTAGATTACAGAACAAGCAATGTTTGCGGTATTCCTGCATGGCTTTGACCAACAGACATCACTAGCGTGCCGTCACGTTGCGTTGTGCATGCGTGGATTAGTAATTATTTTGAGAAAATAAGAAATTATTTTGAGAAAGTGTCATTATTTATGTATACATATCTATGCTTCAGCATCCCACACCGCTTCTTGCAGGACATGTGAAATTGAAAAAATGCTTAATGTGGCTTAAAAAAAATCACACGTATTTTATGAAGAAATGAAAGCCATTACACATATAAACTTAATGAACAGATGTTCATATCAATGATTTGTTAGTTTTATTAGCTGTCACTTTCATGCATCACATGCATAAGCCGACAATGTTTATACAGTAGCCTAATCTCATCTCGCTAGCACAAAGCATAGTTGTTCGTTACCACGGCACATTTGTGCGTATAGGACTTCAGCGCATAGATGTATACATATCTATGCTTCAGCGTCCCACACCACTTCTTGCAAAACATGTGAACTTGAAAAAATGCTTAATGTGGCTTAAAAGTACAATGACAAATTCAGGATACAATATTATTGATCATGCATACAGGCAAGCAAGCATGAGAGCCCAGAATTTGAACACAACACCCAAAGTTGCATGTTAAGTGTTTTCCTATAGAAAACCATTTTAGAACATGCATAAGCATTGCCTGTGGTCAGGGGTGACCCACTGTATAAACTCTGGCCACCCCTGTGGCCACCCCTAGGATGATTTGCAGTGGGTACTATTAATTTTAATTCATAATGGAAATTCACAATAGCTTAAGAATTGAAAAAAAAAAAAGAAAAAAAAAATGCAGCACTGGCTGCAGCCACCAAAAAAGATTGCAGATTGGCGCCACCAGAGTAGCTGCCTTTCCCCCTCACCCTCCCCTTTCCTGTCATTGACTGCACAGGGCAGATTCGATCACTTGAGAGCAGCTACACGTTTTGGAGAGACAGGTATGTATGCCACACAATAATTACTTAAAGTAAAGACATGAATGTATGTTCTCACACATTGACGGATACTTAGAGTGCGTTTAGGAGGACATTCTGTTCTCACTGATCTGTGCCTCTGCGATCTCTGTCATGATGGGGGCAAAGTCTTCTGTAAGGAAGGGTCAGAAGCATGCAGATCCATTTGCAGCTTTAATAAAGTTATAACAGAATCAAACAGGCAGTGACGATCGGAGAGAGCCACAGAGGCCTGATTTGTGACACATACATTCTTTGTTTAGCTCACGGGCAGCATTTAAAACTGCATGGCCGCCTGTAGTGGGAAATATGCTCACCCTCCTATAAAAGTTGATCTAGTTCACATATTTGCACATGTTGGAGGAGACTTACCTGTTTAAAAAGCTGTTTTTCAACATTAGCTTATTAGGTTTACATTTAAATTTTATTAATTAAATGCTTACATTTTTTGTAATCTGTCTCTAAATGTTTGTATCTCAGGGGATACGTCAGCCTTTTAGGGGTATAAATCAAAAACATATATATATATATATATATATATATATATATATATATATATATATATATATATATATATACTCTGTGATTTTGTGGCTTGTGTTTAAGAATATCAAATCTTTTTGCAATCTTGACAAAACACATATCATTGAAAAGGTCTGCCAGTCAAGGTTCCATATTTGGTGATTGCTTTTTAATAGATGTGATATTTTGACAGAAAATTATTGATTTGTGACATTTAACTGCATCAAAGGAATTCAGTAGAGTTTGGGTATCACCCAGTGGTTATTTTTGGTATAGTGCCCAAGCAAAATCTCACAGGAACCACAATCTTGGTGATATCAACTTCAAATTTGGAACATAACTTGGTTAGACATTTGGCTTAGATTTTAGAGCCATTTGAAGTGCAACATATTTTATGAAGTATTTATTTTATGTATAATTTTCAAAAGAAATAGTATACTGCATTATTTTTAATGCAAATTACACTTCTATATAAAAAAAAATCCATGCATGTGCAATGCAAGATTAATTTTTCTCATTATTACGAGAAGGTTTCTCATTATTATGAGAAACTAAGTCATTATTACGAGAATCTAAGTCTTTATTATGAGAAACTAAGTCATTATTATGAGAAATGTTCTCATTATTACAAGAAAAGTTTCTCAGTATAACAAGATACTAAGTCATAATTATGAGAAACTTTCTCATTATTATGACTTCCAGAATCATATTTTTCATACTTTTTTTTTTAATGCTTTCACTTAAGCAATAATCTGCAATGTATCTTCTTTAAGAGACCAACCTTATGCCTGTATTCCAAAGTGTTCAGGAATTACAACCATGTTGTAACAAGCATTGATAAACAAGTGTTCTGTTTTCAATTACATTTATACGCCCAAACTGGCAACGTATCCTGTGGGATACAAACATTAAAGGGATAGTTCACCCAAAAATGAAAATTATGTCATTAATGACTCACCCTCATGTCGTTCCAAACCCGTAAGACCTCCGTTCATCTTCGGAACACAGTATAAGATATTTTAGATTTAGTCCGAGAGCTTTCTGTCCCTCCATTGAGAATGTATGTACGGTATACTGTCCACATCCAGAAATGTAATAAAAACATCTTCAAAGTAGTCCATGTGACATCAGAGGGTCCGTTAGAATTTTTGAAGCATCGAAAATACATTTTGGTCCAAAAATATCAAAAACTACGACTTTATTCAGCATTGACTTCTCTCCCGGGTCTGTTATGAGCGCGTTCACAACACTGCAGTTTAGTGATATCCGGTTCGCGAACGAATCACTCGATGTAACCGGATCTTCTTGAACCAGTTCACCAAATCGAACTGAATCGTTTGAAAACGGTTCGCGTCAACAATAAGCATTAATCCACAGATGACTTAAGCTGTTAACTTTTTTAACATGGCTGACACTCCCTCTGAGTTCAAATTAACCAATATCCCGGAGTAATTCATTTACTCAAACAGTACACTGACTGAACTGCTGTGAAGAGAGAATTGAAGATGAACACCGAGCCGAGCCAGATAACGAACGAAACATTGACTCGTTCTCGAGTCAAGAACCGTTTATGTCGGACGCGACCGGTTCGAGAACCGAGGAGCTGATGATACTGCACATGCGTGATTCAGACTGACACACAGCGCGTCTGAATCGAACTGGTTCTTTTGGTGATTGATTCTGAACTGATTCTGTGCTAATGTTATGAGCGCGGGTAAACCGAAGGCTTGAATCAAGGGCAATCATCGCCAATGAAGTCATTACGTTGAGCGCAAAAGAACTGGTGAACCGTTTTCGGCAACCGGTTTATTGAATCAAACTGTCCGAAAGAACCGGTTCGCGGAAAAGAACAGAACTTCCCATCACTACCGGTGATCCGAAAAACCGATGCAACCGGTTCTTGACTCGAGAACGAGTCAATGTTTCGTTCGTTATCTGGCTCGGCTCGGTGTTCATCTTCAATTCTCTCTTCACAGCAGTTCAGTCAGTGTACTGTTTGAGTAAATGAATTACTCCGGGATATTGGTTTATTTGAACTCAGAGGGAGTGTCAGCCATGTTAAAAAAAGCTAACAGCTTAAGTCATTTGTGGATTAATGCTTATTGTAGACGCGAACCATTTCAAACGATTCAGTTCGATTTGGTGAACTGGTTCAAGAAGATCCGGTTACATCGAGTGATTCGTTCGTGAACCGGATATCACTAAACTGCAGTGTTGTGAACGCGCTCATAACAGACCCGGGAGAGAAGTCAATGCTGAATATAGTCGTAGTTTTTGATATTTTTGGACCAAAATGTATTTTCGATGCTTCAAAAAATTCTAACGGACCCTCTGATGTCACATGGACTACTTTGAAAATGTTTTTATTACCTTTCTGGACGTGGACAGTATACCGTACATACATTCTCAATGGAGGGACAGAAAGCTCTCGGACTAAATCTAAAATATCTTATACTGTGTTCCGAAGATGAACGGAGGTCTCACGGGTTTGGAACGACATGAGGGTGAGTCATTAATGACATAATTTTCATTTTTGGGTGAACTATCCATTTAAAATCAAAATTAACAGTCATGTTTTGAAAAAAAAAAAAATTATCAAGTTGTATTATTAGTGTCCCAATAAGATGGAAAATAGCAATAAATAAATTTTCTGATGTCTCTTTATCGTCTTGCCATTTTTAGGGTTAAGTTGTGTACTGAATTTGGTTCAATCTGTCTTTGTACTTCAAGCCATGTTAAGCATTTTTCACGTTAAGTGTTTGTCCTGCAAGAAGACGGGGCTATGAACACGAAGTGGTTGCCGTGGTAACGAATAACAATGCTTTTTTTTCTCATTATTACGAAAAAGTTTCTCATTATTACATGAAACTAAATCATTATTATGAGAAACTAAGTCATCATTATGAGAAAGCTTATCTTTATTATGAGAAACTAAGTCATTATTACGAGAAATTTCTCATATTACTAGAAAGATCCTCATTATTACGAGAAGGTTTCTCATTATTATGAGAAACAAAGTCATTATTATGAGAATCTAAGTCTTTATTATGAGAAACTAAGTCATTATTATGAGAAATGTTCTCATTATTACGAGAAAAGTTTCTCAATATAACAAGATACTAAGTCACAATTATGAGAAAGTTTCTCATTATTATGACTTACAGAATCATATTTTTTCTCAACTGTGGCGGAAACCGGCTTCCATAGAAAACAGTAAAGAGAATATAAAACAATGTTTGAAGTCAGTTTATTTATAATAGGCTATAAAACATTATATAATATAATATAATATAATATAATAGTTTTAGAAACAGTAAATGTAGAAATAAGCCATGAATATATTTTCACATTTATGTACACTCACATATAAATACATGCAACATGAGCTTTACGTTCTATGCAGTTTTAAAATATATTTCAATATATAAAAGTGTTTTGCATATATGTGATTTATTACATTCTGTATTGGACTACAAATATCAAAAAAAAATTAAATAATCCCTGATATGAACTGAATAGCAACGAAATATGCAGTATACAATTGGGATGTTTTTAAAATATTATTTTAACATTCACCAATCATTTCTGTTCATGCGTCGACACCCCTACTGCTTCATTTGTTTACACTCTCGAGCTGTTTAATCCACACTGCTAGGTTAGTTCGTGATGACAATTATCTAGTAAACAATAATAATCGATAAGAGGATTATTAGATTTGAATATATCGGTTAAATGAGCTGAGACAACTGAAAGTAAGCATTCACATAATACCTTTTGTCTTGATGTCAGATGCTCAGGCTGCATACTGCATTCTAATCTGTCACTGAATCAGTTTGTGTTATGTGAATGTTAAAATGTTACTTATATTTTACACAAACAGAATGTAGCATTGGAGATTTGGTATGGTTGTATTTTGGCACTGTCGTGACGTTGTTGTTTTTTTTGTTTTTTTTTTAATGTCTAATTCCAACGTGCAGATTGCGTTATTTTAACACCTGAATAAAATGTCTCCCAACCCTTACGAAAATTAACCATGGTTCCCTATTGATACTTCACTCGTACTGCGCCTTTGCTAGATGCTATGGGAAAAAGTAATTTTTTCTCCTGAACTTAAGCCTTTTTCAAGCACGCTGTGAAACTGCATGGCCATAGGTTTTTGCAGTATGTTTTAAAAACGAACCAATGGCTCGGCAGCGGTGCTGCACAAACCTATGACCGCAAAGCCAAATGGTAAGAGTCATTTGGTTGTATAAGCAGCCGCTTCACCATATGATTCAGATTTCTTCTCCTTCAGCGACGATGACGTTCTTTGTGATCTCCACTGACTAAAGAGCCTGCTCACAGTTGACACGCCTCGCAGTGAAGCGACTGATTCACTGCCTTACCCGCCGCCTTCAGCAACATGCAGCAGTGATCCGGTTCCCCTGCAGCCATCCAGCGAGACTCTAAGAGCAAATTTCACGACGTTGTTTCAAATGTTGCGCCATTACTGTGGTACATTCAGGGCTCCCTTGCATGCCCATGATGGCCATCATGAGTGCATTTCCTGCCTGGGGAAATCCCATGCGGAATCCGTGCTCACCGAAAATAATTGCTCCCATTGTGAGAGCATGAGTCTTGCCTCTCTGCGCTCGCAGATATCTTTCTTTTCTGAAAGTGACCCCACCCCTCTGAGACAGATGGGAACCCACATTCTCAACTACCTTAATGACTGGCTCATTCTGGCCCAGTCGGAGGCAGAGTCACTATCACACAAAGCCATTCTCCTCAGCCACTTGAAATGCCTGGTGCTCAGAGTAAACTTTGCCAAGAGTGCACTGTTTTCCAGCCAGCGAGTCTAGTTCCTTGTTTCGACTTGGCTCAAATGAAAGCAAAGGTCACAACAGAGTGCGCCCTGATCATACAGCGGCTCGCAGCCTCCTTCAAGGCTGGTGCCACTCACCCCCTCAAGAGGTTTCAGAAAATGCTAGGCCTCATGGCTGCTGCGTGTCCAGTGCTACTGTTGGGCCTGCTACGAATGCACCCCCTACAGCACTGGTTGAAACCGCAATTTGCATCCTACGCATGGCGTCATGGACGCATGATTATCAGGGTAGAACAGGCCTGTTTAATGGCCCTGACACTCTAGATGGACACTCAATGGAAGGCACAGGGAGTTCCCCTGGGAATGGTCTACAGGAGGAAGGTGTTTTCAACAGATGCGTCCAACACAGGTTGGGGAAGGGAAACCAACATTGTTTTAATGGTTTCACTGGTTGAAAGCAGAAAGCAGTCTGCACATCAACTGCCCCAAAATGCTGGCAGTATAGCAGACCTGTCGAACCTTCCTACCAGACCTCGAGTGACATCATGTCTTGGTCTGTTCGGACAGCATGACAGTGATGTCCTACATAAATCACCAGGGGGGTCTGTCCTTCAAGCGGCTCCTTGTACTAGTAGAGCGCCTCTTGGAATGGGCCTAGCTCAACCTACGTTTGCTGAGAGCAGCACACGTTCTGGGATACTGAACCATGGAGCGGACATGTTGTCATAAAGCAAGGTCCCCTCAGAGGAGTGGATGCTTCATCCGCAGACAGTTCTGAAAATTTGAGAAGTCTTTGACAGGGCGGAAGTAGACCTCTTCACCTCAGAAGACAATTCTCACTGCCCAATCTATTATTCCAAAGACAAGGATGCGTTGGCCCACCACTGGCCCAACCTGCTTCTTTACGCTTTTCCCCCAGTTGCCCTGATTCCACAGGTAATCAGGAAGATCAGGGAACAGAAACGCAAAGTGCTCCTGGTGGCCCCACTCTGGAGAAACCAGTATTGATTAGCAGAGCTGACACAGCTGATAATTGCAGCCCCCTGGCCTATTCCCCTGAGGCGAGATCTCCTCTCACAGGCAAACAGGATGATATGGCACCCCAGGCCAGAGCTGTGGACCTTGCACTTGTGGCCACTCAGCGGGAGCCTGTTAGTCTCCCAGAGTGTGTATTGAACACCATTTCTCAGTCTAGAGCTCCGGCTACAAGCTGCCTCTATACCTTTAAATTGTCAGTGTTCTCTGCCTGGTGCTCAAACCGTGGTGAGGACCTGTTCACTTGTGATGTATCGATGATGCTGTCCTTCCTGCAGGAGCTGTTGGATAAGCTCACTTTGAGCCGCTGCAGCCCATCGACCTTCAGTCCCTGACATTTAAAACCACTCTGCTACTAGCGTTAGCATCGGTCAAGTGAGTTGGGGACTTCCAGGAACTCTTTGTAAGCCCTAATTGTCTGGAGTTCAGGCCTGGCGACTCCAAGGTCATCCTGAAACCAAGGCATGGCTTTATACCGAAGGTGCTCTCGAATCCATTCAGAGGACAGGTCATCAACCTCTCTGCGCTTCCTCCCTCAGAAGAGGACCAGGAGTTGAACTTACTTTCCCCCGTTAGGGCTCTGAAGGTTTACATCGAGCTTTCTGCCCAGTTTAGGCAGTCGGAACAGCTCTTTGTCTACTTCGGTGGCCAAGCTAAAGAACACCCGGTCACGAAGCAAAGATTTTTTAAATGGTTAATTGGCGCTATTCTGCTGGCCTCCTCTTCCTTGGGCCTACAATGCCCCGTTGGAGTATGAGCCCACTCGACTAGAGACATTGCCTCTTCATGGGCATGGTCTGGAAGCGTGACTATTGGAGAAATTTGTGTGGCGGCCAGCTGGGCCTCGCCATCCACTTTTGCTAGGTTCTATAACCTGGATGTCCCTGCCTTGCAGGCAAGGGTTCTTTCTGCTTAACTGCCACACAGTTTGCTCTGAGTGCAGTTTGGATGTAATATGCCCAGACCTATCAGAGAGATAACTTGTGCGCTCTCGGCCCCCATAGTTGCCCCCATAAGTCTTCTGGAATGATCACTCGGCTGAGTGAGACCTTCGTGAGGCTTAGCCATTAGCCTGGAGGGATTTATTGTTCTTGTTCTCTTGGGCCCTAAGGTGCCTAGGACAAAGATTACCATTGTCGTTCCTCTGCCATGGCATAGCGTGATTGTACTGTTCCCATAGCATCACGGAAAGATGCAGTACGAGTTAAGTATCGATAGGGAACGTATTCGGTTACAAACTAAACCTCGGATCCCTGAGATACAGGAACGACTTCTTTGGATTTGATTTGATTTATTTTATTTTCACTACCAAAGCATAAAACACAATATTATACCTTTCACAAAAAAATGTGATGGAGAATCGCCAAAAAACCCTCAAGGGGCTTAATTGGTGGCAATATCCATAGAAAATTATATTTAATAAAAAAAAAAAAAACATATTCTAAAACATTTTATCAAACAGTGTAAAATTGGGATTAAAACACAAACCCATAAGGAAAATTCAAACAACTTAATAACAACAATTTTACTCTCTACTTAAACTGTTCTTTAGAAACCTCAATAAGTGATGTGGGAAGACTGTTCCATACCTTTGACCCTCTATATAATACACTAAACTGTGTTTGAGTCGTACGAGAGTAGGGAGGCCTGATAAGACAACCACTACGAGTTGGATACTGATGAAATTCATTATTAAAAATAAAAATATTACAAAGATGCTGGGGAAATAACTTTTTTATAGAACTATAAACGAATAAAGCAATTTGGAATTGATTTACTTAATAAACAGTAAGAATACTTGCCTGAGTAAACTAGCCCAAGCAACATTGCAGTAATTTATATATGGGTACAACATTGAGTAATACAACATGACTGAAACTTTTTTGTTAATCAGGTGCCATATTTTACCTAATATGCCGACTACTTTGGCTATTTTTGTACTTGTGGCACTAATATGCGGTTTCCGAGATAGAGAGTCATCTAGTATAACACCAAGGAAACGAGCAGATCTAACATTGTTAATGGAGATATCATCAATTTGAATTTTCATTGAGGAATTAAGTGAATCAGACTTGGTACCGAAGAATATATAACTTGTTTTTTTTATGTTTAGTGACAGTTTGTTGGACTACTGCATTGCTAGCCGTGCCATGCAGCTGCATGACTCCTATGGCGAAGCAGCCGCTTATATAGCCAGATGACTCCACCCATTCAGGCGGGCTTTGGCGGGCTTTGCGGCCATAGGTTTGTGCAGCACCGCTGCTGAACCATTTGTTCATTTTTAAAACATACTGCACAAACCAATGGCCATGCAGTTTCACTGCGTGACTGAAAAGGGTCTCAGTTGAGGAGAAAAAAATTACAGGTGCTGGTCATATAATTAGAATATCATCAAAAAGTTGATTTCACTAATTCCATTCAAAAAGTGAAACTTGTATATTATATTCATTCATTACACACAGACTGATATATTTCAAATGTTTATTTCTTTTAATTTTGATGATTATAACTGACATCTAAGGAAAATCCCAAATTCAGTATCTCAGAAAATTAGAATATTACCTAAGACCAATACAAAGAAAGGATTTTTAGAAATCTTGGCCAACTGAAAAGTATGAACATGAAAAGTATGAGCATGTACAGCACTCAATACTTAGTTGGGGCTCCTTTTGCCTGAATTACTGCAGCAATACGGCGTGGCATGGAGTCGATCAGTCTGTGGCACTGCTCAGGTGTTATGAGAGCCCAGGTTCATCCGATATTGCCCTCCAACTAATAACAATTATACCATGTTCCAAAAACCATCTTCCTCCTCACAATAAGGTTAAGGTCAGGCGAGTTTGCTGGCCAATTAAGAACAGGGATACCATGGTCCTTAAACCAGGTACTGGTAGCTTTGGCACTGTGTGCAGGTGCCAAGTCCTGTTGGGAAAGGAAATCTGCATCTCCATAAAGTTGGTCAGCAGCAGGAAGCATGAAGTGTTCTAAAACTTCCTGGTATACGGCTGCGTTGACCTTGGACCTCAGAAAACACAGTGGACCAACACCAGCAGATGACATGGCACCCCAAACCATCACTGACTGTGGAAAATTTACACTGGACCTCAAGCAACGTGGATTGTGTGCCTATCCTCTCTGCCTCCAGACTCTGGGACCCTGATTTCCAAAGGAAATGCAAAATTTACTTTCATCAGAGAACATAACTTTGGACCACTCAGCAGCAGTCCAGTCTTTTTTGAAGCAAGATGCTTCTGACACTGTCTGTTGTTCAAGAGTGGCTTGACACATGGAATGCGATAGCTGAAACCCATGTCTTGCATACGTCTGTGCGTAGTGGTTCTTGAAGCACTGACTCCACCTGCAGTCCACTTTTTGTGAATCTCCCCCACATTTTTGAATGGGTTTTGTTTCACAATCCTCTCCAGGGTGCGGTTATCCCTACTGCTTGTACACTTTTTTCTACCACATCTTTTCCTTCCCTTCATCTCTCTTCATAAATGTGCTTGGACACAGAACTCTGTGAACAGCCAGCCTCTTTTGCAATGACCTTTTGTGTCTCTCCCTCCTTGTGCAAGGTGTCAATGGTCGTCTTTTGGACAACTGTCAAGTCAGCAGTCTTCCCGATTATTGTGTAGCCTACAGAACTAGACTGAGAGACCATTTAAAGGCTTTTTGCAGGTGTTTTGAGTTAATTAGCTGATTAGAGTGTGGCACCAGGTGTCTTCAATATTGAACATTTTCACAATATTCTAATTTTCTGAGATACTGAATTTGGGATTTTCCTTAGTTGTTAAGTTTTCCAGTTATAATCATCAAAATTAAAAGAAATAAACATTTGAAATATATCAGTCTGTGTGTAATGAATGAATATAATATACAAGTTTCACTTTTTGAATAGAATTAGTGAAATAAATCAACTATTTGATGATATTCTTATTATATGACCAGCACCTGTACTTTTTCCCATAGCGTCTAGCAAAGAAGCAGTACTCGTTTACGTATCTCAGGTTTTTTACTACAAAAAAAAAAACAAAAAAACATGGTTACTATAGTCCAACAAATGAGGTAACCACAGTGAACCATGATTTTGCTACACTAACCATAATTTAACCATGGTATATGTATTAAAACTGTGGTTATACAAATAGTAATCAATATACCAAAAAAAAAACAAAAAAAAAAACATGGTTACTACACTTTTACTGTTGTAAAACCATGGTTAATTTAAGTTGCAGATTGGTCTGGTTTTGTTTTTGTAGTACACAAATGTGATAGTCACCTTTTTTTTTTTTTTTTTTTGATTACTTGAAAACAAAGCAGATTGGTATTTCACAAAACATCTAAAAAATTTATTATTATTACAACATTAAAAAAAAAAAAAACTGTTTAAAACATTGTACTACAACTTTACCTAACTGAAACCAAAATATAATGTTGTGAAAAGTTGTAAAAAACCTTTTGGTTTGCTGCACAGTTTATAATATATATTACATATATTTTGAACCTCCAGTACCGCCGCTCCCTATATGCAGAGTATGCAGTTTGTATGCAGTTAGCCCCCCCCATATATATATATATATATTTATTAATGTTAACATACATATACATGAATGAAAACACAAACATGAACATATATATATATATATATATATATATATATATATATATATATATATATATATATATATATATATATATATATGACCAGCCCTGATGCCATCGTTTTTACATGAACATTACATTTTACAGACAGACACGTCAAGGCTGTGTCCCAAAAGTCTTCTAAAATTTGGAGGCCATGGCAGTTCTTGCATTTATATTTATACTTATGCATTTTGCTGTCTCTTTCATCCAAAGTGACTTACATTGCATTTAAGGTTACATTGCATTTAACATGTTCCGAGACTTGTCCTTGATGTCTCACTCTTGGCAAGCAATGTGTCACATGATACCTATTTTCAAAGATGCATCACTGGGACCCCCTCGAAGCAGGAAATGCTATGAGTTCTTTTTCCCACTGTGGTTAAAGTTACAGGCTGGGTTGTGTTACCCTTCTTAGTAATTCCACAGCTCCTCATTCCAAACCTCAGTTCCCGCAGAGCATGGTGATGTGCCCTCAGGTTAAATTTTATTCATGTGGAGTCTACTTGGCTATCATGTTGTGAGTAGCAAAAATGAAAGAAATAAAGAAAGAGGAAGAAAAAAAAATACACAACTCAACAGAAATTATAGAACAATGCAAAATTACAGCACAACCATAACTAAACATTTTTCAGTCTCTCAAATAACAGTTTCATGTTCAGTTGGTTGGTCTTTAGGTGATTTGGTTCTCTAAATAACTGCATTAAAGTTGGTCAAAGAACAGTTCACAATTGGCTTGCATAACAACAGTTTCCTTTTAAAAATTAAACACTTTTTAATTGCTCATTTGGAACTGGTCCTCACACACACTCTAACACAAGAAAATCCCCCTCAAGAGGGAGAGAGAACAAACCACCACATACAAATACAGAATCCATGCAAACTAGTTTCCCATATGCTATCTTTAAACTCAGATCACTCCGGTACAGGCAAGTCAACCTGCACTAGAATGCTGCGTGGGCCTCTCTCTCTCTTCACTTTAAAGTTTTCTCTGTCTGGTCCGACACATGTCTGTGATGTTTTTTAAATTATGTGCATTGTGCAGTCAAAGATAGGGCCGAGTTTTTTCCAGGAGCTTTTGAGAGAACAAATGCCAAAGTGAGTCGCAAGACTCTGCCGGCTGCCATGTATGCAGCTCCATGCATGGTCCACAGCAGCCCAGCTTTGTCCATCACTGGCCCTCAGCAGTGTGTGTGATAGAAAAATGCAGATTTTATAGTGGCTTCTCTGGTAGCCTTCTGAAGTTTTTCAGAAATTGCACTTTTAGGGGCAGACTTTTAAAAATCATTTTAACCTACTTTCAGTATTATTCATTCAGTCATTTTTCATTATGTATCACTGCAATCTCTAAAGTATCTCTCTATCTCTCTAAGTAAAGCTATAACAATTTAAACTCAAATAAATGTTTCATTGTTCATCATGTTTCTTTTATCTGACAAATAATTTTGTATTATAGTGTCAGGTGAGTTGTCACACCCATAGATTTTCCTTGTGTTCCTGCCTTGTGTTTTGCTCCCCATGTGCTCTCCATGTCCTAGTTTCTCCCTCGTGTTTGATCATGCCCATATTTGGTTGTTCCTGTTCCTGTGCCCATTGAGTTCCATTTGATTCACCTGTGTCCCCTTAATTATCCTTGTTATGTTCAGTTTACTTAAACCCAGTGTTTTCTGTGTCTAGTGTCTGGTGTCTAATGTAATATGGAGTCTCCTGCGGTCCCTGTGTTTATGGCTTTTGAGTTTATTAAAGTCTGTTTGTTTAAGTTTATTCTCATGTCCTCTTGTCTCCTTGCTCCCTGCTGGTGTTCTGGAGTGTGACAGAACACCGGACCTAATACAAAGATGACAGAGGCTGAAAATCGGCTGTGGTGTTTCTGGCAGGGTGGCCAGCCTTGGGAAAGGTATGTGGAGGACTTCCTCGAGCTGTCCTGCCAGGTGAGCTGGCATGACGCTGCACTCTGTGCTTGTTTTCAGTTGGGGATGGATAAAGATATGATCTGCTGCGATCTCTCTGTGGTTTTTTTTTTTTTTCCTTGATCAAGCTGATTAAACTTGTCCTATTTAAATGGTTCTGAATTCAAAGTAGAAGAAATAAAGGAGAATTTCAAGTCTCCTCATCCAGCCCCTTCTGGAACACACCATGTCTCACCAGCTCACCCCACGCCAACGTCTAACTGGCAAGACCCCATGTCCCAGTTGGGCAGGGCCACACTCCTTTTGACTTTCCTTTTCCTGACTCCAGTCCCAAGATCTGTCTCAGTCCTCAGCCCAGGATCGCCAGCCACACTGAACCTAGGATTGCTGGCTGCTCCACTGTCAAGCCCGCCGGCCACGCCAAAGTAAGGATCATCGGCAACTCGGAAGTCAAGTCTGCCAGCTGCTCCATTGTCAGGCCCGCCGGCCGATTCACTCCCAAGGCCTATTATGACAGCAGCCCTCACCTTAACCTCAAAACAAAGGAGGAATATGAGGAGAAAAACTGTTGGCTCCAGCCCCTGAGTCCACTCCAGAGAGGGCTCCAGTTCCAAAGTTCATATAGCACTCTGGCTGTAGGGGCCGGGCTGAGTGCAGAGGCCAAGGTCACGGAGGTCACCTCACCATGGCTCCCCGAGCTACCTGCTCTGCCATGGCTCCCCGAGCCTCACACTCCACCATAGCCCTCAAGACCCCTCCAGACACGTAGCCATGGGTCCTGGAATGGGTACCCCCCTGGAGGCCTTATGTCCCGTGTAAGCCTGTCCTTAGAGGCCTCCAGAGCCCTCATGCCCCCTCCCCTTTGGAAGTTATGAGGCACGTAGACGCGCCATCCGGGAGGGGGAGGTAAAGTCATGCCAATGGACTGTCCTTGTGTTCCTGTCTTGTGTTTTGCTATATATGTATGTGTATATATGTGTATGTGTATATGTTTATATGTAGATAGATAGATAGATATAATATGAAATATCTAGATTCTCAAATGTTTAAGTAAATGGATTTGATTTTGCACCTTTATAGATTATGTTAGTTTATCTATAATGGGCTATGGGCAAAGTAGAATAATAGTGTCATTAATGTCTTTTTACATAAGTAGCCTCTGATACTTCTGATTGGACATTGCATTCATGGGTCATTCTACAGAAACGTCCATTTTTCTGTCCCTAGCCTTTACAGAAATATTACCATTGAAAAAACACATTAGGGTTACAATTATTATTATTATTATTATTATTTTTAATAAAACAATGTGTTATTTTAACAATTAGACCTTCTTGCACCATCAATGTGGCACTATTTGTTTTTAATTAATTACAAAATAATTCCAAGTACCACAAAACTGCTTGTCCCCACAGCCATGTACAGAGGGAAAGTGCTTTATTTTGCAGTTAAAAACAGGTTTTTCTACTATTTAAAATACAATAATGTATTCATAACTATCAAATATATGATATAAATGGCATAATAAAACAAAATGCTGAATAAATATTATAAAATATATAATGAAAACAGTGGTCCCCTGAAGTTGTCACTGGTGTTACCGTTTGACAAAAATTTGTTATTTTGAAACAAAAATCACACTGATGACATCACTTGACTTCCTCCTTCCTATTTTGTAAAGATCTATGAAAAAAGGCCCATGTTAAGTCCACTGTTTCTTTTCAGTTATCAGAAATGTTCTCTTTTAACTCACAATTTCATATGAAGCTTTTAGTTGACGTCACTGATATGACCTATTTATTGTTAGTGAATTGAAAAAAAAAACAAAAAAAAAACTATAATACAAATGGATTAAACTACTTAATTTAGTGAGTATACCGTGACTGACAGACAACATATGGTTCGATACCTTACAGCAGACATTTTGTAAAATAATAATTGCACAAAAAACCTAAAAAGAAAAATAATTAAGCTGTTATGTATATGTATTCATAAAGTCAAAAGGTAATCTAATAATGTGGTCTAAGTTTAAATGTTAGAAAAATAAATAAATTTTAAGACTTCCCACATGGCAAACGGACTTGGCCCAAATGTGGCCTCAAGCTGGCACTGGTTGCCTGCTGTCGGCAATGGCATGTACCCTTTCAGCCAGAGCTGGGCCATGTGTGGCAATGATGGCACAGTGTGGATAACGGCAAACAATATGAGGGCCGATTGTTGGTTGGAGGAGTGTGGCCCAGATCAGTCCAGTGATATGTGGCCCAAATCAGGCTATGATCTGGCAACATTTTATGTGACCCATGATAAACAAGATAAATACAATATTGATGATAATGGTTAAATGATCACATAAATGTTTAATGAAGTGAAGTATTGTTTAAATATAGTCTTTGAAATGGCAAGTCAAAACAGAATGAAACATCATTTAAAAATTAAGCAAATCCGTAAATCAGTCAACTGCATTAAACTGCACTTAATTATAATTTTATTACATTTTATATTATT
This sequence comes from Cyprinus carpio, assembly GCF_018340385.1. NCBI lineage: Eukaryota > Metazoa > Chordata > Actinopteri > Cypriniformes > Cyprinidae > Cyprinus > Cyprinus carpio. Next base: position 10,901,892 of record NC_056589.1, read on the forward strand.
ATTCTTGATGCAAATATTCTTAGAATCCTTACATGAAGAGAGAGAGAGAGAGAGAGAGAGAGAGAGTTAATTTAACCCTTATCATGTAATTTTTATTTGGTTTACCATGGGGCACATCATTTTTGTTAGTATGATGGCATGCACAAGCATTAAATAAAATGATCATAAAAGTATTTTCTTTTTATTTAAATCCTCTGTATCCATGTGATGCTTGGTGTGAGGAACAGATCCAAATTCAAACATCGGCAATATGTATCTCCTTCCTCTGTAGCTATAGTAACAATTTAAAAATTTGCCGTTAAGAAGTTTTACAACAAGTTTTATGGCAGCGATATCAAACGCTCATTGGCTCTCGCCAGTGTCGTCATAGTTTGCGACATGCCGCAGTGATGCATGTTTTGAACGAGAAACGCGCGCCTTGACGGAGTGGATAGGGATAGTATTTTCCGCGTTTAACAACTTAAATTATGCCCTTCTCCTCGCACTACTATTATATTCTGCCAGAGAGGACTGCAACTGCAACGCATCGTCATTTGGACTACTGTGGTACTGCTCTTTGATACATCTGTAATAAATTATTATGATTAAGTTACATGTGTCTATCTGTTACGTTTCTCTTATAGACTATATACTTTATACTGTATACTTTATACACTCACTCTTTATTAGTTGATTTGTTCTTTATAATTTTTTTTTTTAATTCAATGCAATATGTTTTTTATTGCACAGTTACATGATTTGTGGGTTTTAAGTCTGATTTTCTATTCAGTTTAATGTACCTTATTGGCATAGTTTGTGTGTACATTACCAAAGCATGTCACAAAATGAATAATGGCGATTATAGTAATACACAATGCAATAATATGAAATATTAAGATTCTGTATTGGGTCTAGGCAATATAAGGCTCGGGTGTGGCTAAGATTTGGGGATTCTGGTTTACTTAAGGCTGAGAATTGTTACCAATAATAAAACCTGTTTTGGCCCAGTTCAGGGACAGCTAAGGGTGATTAATTGGCTGAGATTCGGGCTGGTTATAGCCCATGTGTGGCCCCTGTCTTTAATCCAGTTCTGGGACACTTCAGGGTGACATTCTTTGCGGCACTTGGGCCGAGGGAAAAGTGATTGTGTGGCCCGGATCTGGGCCAGAAAACATTTGCTATGTGGGTTTTTGCCATACCAAAAGTTTACGTTTCTGTAGAATGATTGCGTAATTGGTTTTATGCCACCCACAGGACAAACTGCGCATTGCACCCAAAATTGTTTGGTGTAATACGATTTCAAATTTAGGGGTGCTTATTTATATATCATTTAAGTTTTTATGTACAGTTGTCAAATAATCATCACCGTTTTCAGTCACGTCTGTCAAACCCCTAACATGACCGACGATTTTACTAACGACTTTACGCAAAGGGCTTATAACTAGAATTACCAGAGATAAAAAATGGCTAAAACATATGAAATTAAAGTTTTCCTATGAGAAACGAACGGATTTATAAATCTTTCATAATAGTATTTACTCTATTTTTAGACATAGAGCATTTTATAAATAGCAAATTATTATTATTATTATTTCCTGAAGATAAAAATGAAATGTTATTATGTATGCATTTTAAGCTGCAAATTTAAAATGCATTTTATATTTACTTTAACAATTTTAAGCTAATATGAAAAAAATTAGATATTCGCAACAAATAATTAACATTTAGACACGGCGAAATATTTGAAGGATTTGAAGGAATTGTTATAATTAGGCCTAATACAAGCGAAACTTGAGATATCACAACAGCCAACCGTTTTTCCTGCTTTAGTTATTTGCCTTAGTAATGTAACTAATTTGATATGTGAAAAAGTTACTATTAAATTATTCCAGCAAACCAAATAAATAAAACATTTTTAACACGCTTTAATCCTGCAGAATGCTTTCTTTGCCTCTAATTAATATAATGTCATTATTTTACAACTTTTGTTATTGGAAAAAGGCCGAGGTCCGAACCTCGGGGACCTCAATGGTGGGTACGGCCCTGCCTCTAATGCTCCAATCAGATTGTCTTTCCTCTTCTTCTAGAAGTCCGCTGACAAGTTTTCGCCAAATAAATTAAAAAGCCGTCCGCAATGTCTGTGTTGATTACAGCCGCAAATGTGTGCCTCAAATCAATGAACGCATCTGAAGTAAGTCGTGTGTGTATGTATTCCCATCCTTTTATATTCACATGAACTGCACTTCAACAAAATATACGCGCCCTGAGAGAGTGAAAGTAATTGGAACTGGGCACCCTCTCCAAATCTAGACTGTTTTAATTACATGGCATGTTGTATGACCGAAGTCACGTTATAGTCATAGTTATTCCACGGGTCAACATTGCATTCTCGTAAATTCATATGTGAAAAACTGTCAGACAGACAGGTTGTCAGAAATCTCAACAAGCCTATAATTCTTTCTTTCTTTCTTTCTTTCTTTCTTTCTTTCTTTCTTTCAACAAAGAAGTGCATTACAATATCTCTACACAGTTAAAATGATTACTACAATATTACTTCCAATAACTATAGCGGTATAAGTGCAATTATGGAGGTGTCACGCGACAGTGAACTTGTGGACACCTACAAGCAGCCAACCCTTGACTGATCCGTCTGTCTACTTTGAAGGTTCACCTAAAGACTGGACGTGAATTGTTTCAGAGTTCAACATGCTCCAGAATTAGCTCTCTGGTTCCAGACCAAAAAAAAATTGACGTCATATACTGGCAGTTCGCTCAGGTGATGTTTTAGGTATGTACTGACCTATAGCAACCCAAGTATGTGGCCTACTATGAGAAAAAAATAATATTTTCGCCATTTAGCCCCCCTGCAATGTGAATTAAAGTCGTTTCCTCATTAATAGGCTAGCTGAATAAAAAACACATTTCAAAGCTTCATTACAGACCGGCGGTTGGATACATTTACCTTTTTTATAGACATAATTCATGTTGTATATTACAATTGGGCCTTTTTTGTCATTAATGAGATGGAGTAATGACTAAAATCATAATGCAGCAAAACCGTGACGAATTCATGCGTTTATTAGGTGTGAATTTTGTTACTTTTCTACACATTATTGTATACATTTAAAAGTTGGCTATTACCTAAAACTAACAACACACAAACAGCTCTAGTGACGCCTGTGTTCTAATAATAAATTTAGCATTTAGTTATGTCATGTTAGCATAGTGAACAATGTGGCTTTTCTCTTTCTAAGTGGTCGAGGGCGCAATGTGTCAAATAGTTTATTGGAAGACGTTATGGAAAAAGTGAACATTGACTAAGACGACGAATCAGTCTATTATTATTATTATTATTATTATTATACATAATTTTCTAAATCGGGTTTTCAACAGTTTATCAGTTTTTCAAATCGGTTGTCTGAAGCGAGCGAGCAGAAAACCAAATGTAATTTGTTTTGCACATCCCGAGGTAAAGAGTTTTGCCATACTTTAGGTCGCAAATCTAAGTTGTATTATATACATTTTAATATGGATGGATATTGTTTTTTTTTTTTTTAATAGTTTATGTGAGAGTGAATATGGGACAGCAGTGTTGCCTTAACAAATTAACTAATCAACCGTAATTAAAGGCAGAGAGGGAGCGCATGCTGGGTGGTCCATAGCGCTGATAAATGTGCGGGGTTCTTTTCAAGCCTTAAAAACAATATCCTTTATCAATATGCATTCCTGCTCTGAGCAAAACCATGGTCCAAACCTTCAGGGTATTAGCTGATAGCGGAGATATACTCCTGAATGTTGACATTTCTTGCGCCACGACGCCAAGATTTATGCCAATAATGAAATTACACATACACGTGTGGGTGTGGGTGTGGGTGTGTGTGTAAGTAAAGTACGTTCTTCTAGATTAGTCTTTGTTCAATTAGTCAGTAACATTTCAAACGTCTATGAAACATTTGAAACTATGTAGGCTGTACATGTCTCAACAGAAATGTGTCTCAAAGTGAATTCGTTATTAATTAATGTATAATATCGTATCTTATTAAAAAAATTCTAAGTGCACTCTTAAAGCATGAGTGCTGCACAGAAAAAAAACATATACACATTCCAAGTTACTAAATTAGACTAAAACTTCGATTAAATCCGGGAGAGAGCAAATAATGAAGATTTAAGAAAGAAAGAAAGAAAGAAAACATTTCTGCAGCATTATGATATACATTTACATACCCCACGGCACATTTATTTGTCTATCTTGTCCATATAGTTCACAATTAGGCATAGTGTTAGTCATTTGATTTGACTTAAGTAAAGCACAAATTCAGGAGGTGCAGTATGTCAACTGAGAGATATCGTGCGAACTTGCCTTGATGAAGCGATACAGCTGAATGTTGCAGTCTTCAAAGCACTTTCCATTAACGCGATGTTACCCGAAATTTCCATTCTTCCATTCATCTACAGCTCAGGAATCTTTAAATTTACATGTAAAACTCAGAATACGGATGTGGCTTTCTATGCGAATTAGCTGCACTACCGAGGATTTTGGCTTGATTTTTTTTTTTTTTTTTTTTTGAAAAGCTCAGAGAAAGTGTTTACATTCTGTAGTATAAACATCCTGTCTATGTTCGTGTCTATCTGGAGAAAAAAAGAAACAATTTTCAACCGATTATGGGCTTTTTAAAATGGTGTTACTAAATAATATATATAATAATTTCTTACACTACATAACGCGATTTTGGAGCTTCTAAACTTCCCTAAAATCAGATCTTTTAATTAATGTGAGAATGCTTTAAAGTAAAAAGTATTTAAAGTATACATGAAATTAATGAATTAATCATTTATATCCCTTTGATATTACTAAAAAAACTCAAAACGCGGTGATCATCCAGCAATGTTACGATACCTAAAGTTGAATTTATTATTAGTTTAAACTCATTTTGTATTGTGCGAAATAAATCTCTATGCTAATGGGCACTGAATATGCTCTTTTATTTACAATAAATAAGACTATAATCGCGCGTTATTTAATAGTGGTACAGTTGAGTTGTGCAGATATCTGTGAAGCTCACCTCAGCAGAGCTGACAGTGGGAGGGACACTGGGCGGCCCCAAAGCGACTCTGACTTGCTCATGCTCAAGAGCTTGAGAGGAGCCGATGAAAACAGATAAGTAAAAGCTCAACTCCTGAATGAAGTACAAGAGGACAGGATCTGAAGCCGAAAGAATCTTCTTTTCGATGCAGTATTCAGTTTTATGGTGCGTAGTACTATCACAGGGGGAGCGCGCAATTACGCATAACCAGAGAGAAAGATAGGTCATTCCAGCATTACAACTGGTTATTAATATAAGCGTCGTAATATCGCAGTATTTTTGACCGTTGATTTTTACTCGTGTGCGTGAATAATGACAGCTGAAGTCCAGCGGCCCTCCGTGCAGACCCCTCCTCACAGTAGCCCAATGTCGGAGAAACCACACGGACAGACGGCTGTGATGGAGACCTCCTCTTCCTCCTCCAGCACCAAAACAAAAAAGACGAACGCTGGAATCCGTCGTCCTGAAAAGCCCCCTTACTCTTACATCGCTCTCATTGTCATGGCCATCCAGAGCTCTCCAACCAAACGACTGACTCTGAGCGAAATTTACCAGTTCCTTCAGAGCCGCTTCCCGTTTTTCAGAGGCTCGTATCAAGGCTGGAAAAACTCGGTGCGTCACAATCTGTCTCTGAACGAGTGCTTTATCAAGCTGCCCAAGGGTCTGGGCAGACCCGGGAAGGGTCACTACTGGACCATCGACCCGGCCAGTGAGTTCATGTTCGAGGAGGGCTCTTTCCGCAGGAGACCGCGTGGATTCAGGCGTAAATGTCAGGCGCTCAAACCTTCCATGTACAGCATGATGAACGGGCTGGGATTCAATCACATTCCCGAGTCCTATAACTTTCAGGCGGGCGGCGGGGGCCTGTCTTGTCCTCCAAACAGTTTACCTTTGGAGAGTGGGATTGGGATGATGAATGGACATTTGGCCAGCAATATGGAAGGAATGGGCTTGGCAGGACACTCCATGTCCCATCTATCAACGAATAGTGGACATTCCTACATGGGCAATTGCACGGGATCCTCGGGGAGTGAATACCCCCACCACGACAACTCTGCATCGCCGCTTCTAGCCAGCGGGGGAGTGATGGAGCCGCATGCCGTGTATTCTAGCACAGCTTCGGCCTGGCCTCCAGCGCCCCCGGCCTCTCTAAACAATGGGGCGTCTTACATCAAACAGCAGCCGCTTTCTCCGTGCAACCCTGGAACAAATCCGCTGCAGCCCAGTTTACCCACACACTCACTGGAACAGGCCTACCTGCACCAGAATGGCCACGGAAACACCGACCTTCAAGGTAAATGTTTTAAAGACAATTTGACCCCGACAGACATGTACAACATAACTATTTTATTTCGTATTTGCTTTATAAGGTATTACTGAATCTTTTTTTTTCTTTCTTTTTTTAAATAACACACCCGAAGCTAACAACAGGCCAGCTAAAATGATGCCGCATAACGACACACATTTGTGCAATTATGTCTTCAGTTGTGTCACATTTTTCATCAAAGTTTATTTTGTAGAGAAACTGGTGAATACAGAATCACTGCATTTAATACACTTAACACTGGCACAGTAGGCTAATGCAAAGTGTGATATTTTTCTTTAACAAAATATTTAGAATAAATAATAAATTAATACAAATAAATAAAAAATAAAATAATTTATCCGTGGATTTGTTTTCTTGATCATTTAACGTGAATTTTTACATCTACAAGTGAACAAGGAATTTCTAGCTTACATATTGATACCATTATGCCATTATTCATACAAAATTAGAAGTGATTTTCTTTAACCTCCACTGGAGGAAGCAATGTGTGGGAACAGTTGTTTCAAAATGATTCCACGCAGAATTCCAGTTCTCTCCCCCCCCCCCCCCCCCCCCCCAAAAAAAATAAATAAATAAAAAATGTTCTCTCTCTCTAATCTCTCTAAATATAATAAATAAATAAAAAAATATATATATATATATATATATATATATATATATATATATATATATATAATATATATATAACTATATAAATATATATATATTAATAAATATATATAACACATGAAATTAAAATAAAAATGTGTTGATGTGTGAATATGCCTATATATATATATATATATATACACACACGCTTTCTCTCTCTCTCTCTCTCTCTCTCTCTCTCTCTACACAATATAATCAATACAATATAAAACAATACAAAATCAATAAGCAAATGCAAGTTTAAAAAAATATATGCTTAAGTTAAAACCCTATATAATCACTAAAATATACCATTAGGCAACGTTTAACAGGCCAGCTCAAACCTGCAGCCAAGCAGAACATTAAATTTATTCATATAGAACTTAAATGATCAACTAAACTAAACCAACATGTTTTGCTTTATTTTGTGCTTTATTTTGTGTCCCCGCAGGTATACCGCGCTATCATTCCCAATCTCCCAGCATGTGTGACAGGAAAGAGTTTGTCTTCTCTTTTAACGCCATGACCTCTTCATCGATGCATTCACCAGGGAGTAGCTCGTACTACCACCATCAGCAGGTCTCCTATCAGGACATCAAACCCTGTGTGATGTGACAACATTGTCAACTACTGCAACGACGAGCAACAGCGTAAATAGATCTAAATGAGACATGGAGTGGTCTGTGGCTCTTTTGGAAAGGGACATGGAACACGGAATTAAGAATTAGCGTTTATTACTAATCAGAACTTGGCAATGGAAAGGAATTGTTAGTAAACTACTAACTCAATAGAGGAGCACGTCAGAAAGGCCGATTCGCTACTTCTAGAGGTTACAAAATGAAAAAAGAAAACACACACACACACACACACACACACACACACACACACAGCTTCAGATCTCTGCGAATAAGGCCGAGGACATGATAATAGCAAGAACATTTCGTTTCCAACAGCTCGGTACTAACTCTGCTGGCGGATGACGCTCCGATGTTGATATATTGCTCTAAAAGTAGAGTTTGTATCGTTTGTATGAACGTTTTTCCACAATAATTTTCATTTCGCTTTAAATGGTGAAAACAGCAAGAACGCGAAATGAAGGCACTTTTAAACTTATTTATTCTTTTCAAATGTTTAATGTTAGGCTACAGCTATAGCCACATATTGCTTTACTGGCAATATTTGCCCAATGTAACATGAAGGTTAAATATAAGCACTGTTAGTTATTTCGAGTTTTTTTATTTAGTTGTACATATCTATATTGACACGTCTTATTCCTCAAGCACTGTATAAACTGTACATGGTGTAGGAAATATCTTTTAGTATTCTTTTCCCGTTTCAGTTTCTTTAAATATTAGTTGATGTAATACTTCAGTGTTATTGAAAATAAAATAATATTAATAATAATAATGGCTTGAAGTTTGCAATACCTGTTCAAATTATGACCTTTCTAAACAAGATATATTGTTTATGTTTTGTGGATTTGATTTTTAAAGACTGAATCCTATGAAAATGTGTATAAATAGTACGCCAAATACAAACAGAAATTCGTGCTATTGATACGCAGAAATGGACTTTGGCGTGCATATGATAAGCACGTGTTTGACATGCATAAACGATACGGAATTTGTTGGTGTGCATATGATACGCAGTTTTCGCATACATATACCCCACAACCCTAATCCTACCCATAGCGTATCATATGCCAAAGTTTTTTTTTGCATTTCTGCATATAAATAGTACGCCAAATCGAAACATAAACTCGTGCTATTGATATGCACTTTCATGAGATCGGGTTGACTGAATTTCTGCATTATTCATCAAACCAGTAATTAAGCTTAATAATTGTAGCGTTTAAAGACACATAGGCCATAATTCTTAATCCATAATGCCGATTGAAACTACTGCGAACTACAATAATATTATTTACATTTTAGTACATTCTTCATGATTGATTTTATTCCTGGAGAGAGGCTGACCATTTAAAGCTAAAATATACAAAACCCATCTATTTTATAATTCAAAGGCGTTCATTATTATACCATAAAATGGAATACTTTGAGAATATTTATTTCAGTAAATCCAGTTTTAATATAATCCTCTAATGCAAGAAGCCAAGACGTGGATTTACTAAAAAAAAAAAAAACTGGTGGAACTGAAAGGGCTGTAGATATTCTATAAAGTAACATTCCCATATTAGAGAGAAAACTAGTTTTTTTTTTTTATTCATTTAAAAATTACTTCATTTTCTATACAAAATAATAATATTTTATAAGGAAATACTGATGTGAAATTAATAGTTACAAGCAATAAAATTATTTTTGCTCTATTCAGTTCTGAATATGAAATTAGATTTCAGGAAATATGACATCGAAGACAGTGTATGCTACTAATTTTACAATTAAGCAATACTTTTACTCAATTAGTAACGAAACAATAATTTTTCAATTTACTGTATGGACGTTTTGTTATATAAGGTTTTATTTAAAAACGCAACGGCTTTCGCGGAGACACTCGATCCGCTCAGTGTTCAACTATAATCTTGTATAATACTAAATATTTAAACACCATTGATATAAAAATCATGGAATTATCATGGAATTGTTTGAACAAAATTAATAATATATGGATAACTAGTGACTCTCGATTTCTTTAGGTTCAGCAAAGAACAGTTTTCTTGTCCAAAATATATCAGTTTATTTTGTTTCTGGGTTCTATTATAACTAGAGAATAAAAGTTATTTTTGGAAAAGGTTGGACATCAGACTTTACACTTTCTCTCTCTCTCTCTCTCTCTCTCTCTGATGTGTGTATGTATGTATATATATATATATATATATATATATATATATATATATATATATATATATATATAATTCGAGGTTTTAGTCTTATGAGTTATATCCGGCTATGAGGAAACGGTCAAAACAAATCAGTAATCAGTATTGGCAGAGCGTCTGGAAATCATACAAGGGACCTCAAGCGGACACAGCTGACCCCTGCACGAGCGCACACAGACATATACTATTAGTGCGTGGCCGTGACCATAAGCTGAACTCACAAAGATTACCGTGGATGTTTACATGATCTCAGTGGGCCACACATGAGCAGAGCTGTGATACTTTTTACTTTCTCAGGGCAAGTATATCATTGACATACAAATTAGTGACTACAAGAATTATTAACAGAATTATCAATTATGTTATTAATTAATTATTGACTACTAAATATCTAACACACTTCCCCTACTGTATGCTGTCTTGCTGAATGGAACTTGGCATCAAACGCCACATCATTAAATCGCATAAACACAATGTATAAGTGGTAATTACTTTAAAGAGCTATGTCTACCTGATTTAACACATAAAATGATTTTTGCTGGTAAACTATCTAATTTTGGTTGATTCAGCGATATAAATAATAGGTTGTATTTTATCTGTAAACCCAGATAATTTAATTGTTACCATTTCAGACTGCCATTTTTCCACTGCAACCAATCATGTTCAGTTACGATGTTTTTGAGAAACTGCATAATTTTATTTCTTGAAAATCGTCGAATTTAGTGCTATGGCGATGGGTCAAACTCGGATCTAATTCTCTACTTTCGGAGTTACAGTATTTTTTAATTGCCAAAAATGCACAGTGCGAGCATGGGTTTTGTGCTGAAATGTAAATAACTTGGCCAACAACGTTACGCGTAACTGTACAGTATTAATTATAACGTGGCAAATTAATTATAATATTAATTCAATTTAACCCTTTCCCATAAGTAAATTAATATTATTTACCTGTTTGTGTGTGTGTAAGCATTACACTGAAAACTGTTTTAATGACATTTTTGATAAAATTAAACACTGCGATGAGATGAACAAAACCTTAAGAAAAAAATAATAGATCATTGCGCAAAAAGTAACAAAATTAAATTGTAGTATTAGTTTTTATTTTTATATAATACATAATAAAAAAAAAATCAAATAACTTTATACTCACTCATCGCGTTTAATTTTATCAAAAATGTCATTGAAACAGTTTTCAGTGTAATGCTTACACACACACACAAACAGGGGCCCGGGGAATCAGGTGGCCCCATCTGAAATTGGTGAAACATATTTGGCAACAGCAGTGCATTTGTGTTTGCGCAATTTTTTTTTTCATTGCAGAGTACTGTGTGCTTGCGAATCCTATCATTTAAGAGTTTTATTGTGCAGTGTGGAGAGCTTCATTAATTATAATGTAACTTCTTGAGATGACGATGAACTTAAGTGAGTTACAGCTTTTTTAATGGTTATAAAGGGTGCACTTTTTGCGCGTTTTATAGGCTATATGTAATCTATTCAAAAATGGAATAAAAAGCTTGTTTTTCATACACACTGCATAGTGTCGGAAATGACATCGTATAAATGCAGGATTCACTCTCGAAATGAAATACGATAGGCCGTCAAACTGAATTAAGACGCACTCACTAATGTCAGAAGCACCTTCACACCGTAACAAATTTCTGCAGTTTTCACAGCATTATTACTGTAAAATGAACGCTGAAATATAATAATCATAAATATCTTATATTCAAATATATTTACATTTCTTAAATTCAAATAGAAGAAAGTATATTTTATACAATATATTAAAATATATTATGAAATATTTTAAAAATATATTTAAATATTTGATTTTGGCTGCTTTTTAATATTTTTAACATATATTAAATACATGTAAAATAAATAGGAAATATTTACATATATATATTTCCTTTATATGTAAATAAATTTAGATATCAGATTATGTAAATTTATGAATTTGCAATCTATGTCCATATATTATATATTTTAATATTTGTTAACATATTACATTTCTGTAAGTTTGAGCCGACTAGATGTGCGGATCCATGTGCAAGCTTTTATTGGTCAGAGACGTGGTCATAACAGTCATGGGTCAAACAATGGCAAACAGGTATATAGAGGGCAAGACACAAGAATAATCCTAGGGCAAGCGTGGGTCTTCGATGAGCGAACAATATCCAGACTGGGTAATCCAAAGGGTAAATCCAAAAATATGAAAGCAAGAATCAAATCCAGGTAAACAATCCAAAACAAAACACGAAGGCAAGACAAGGCAGGAAACGAGACAACATGGGCCAAACAATACTTGGCAGTGAACAGTGGTGTGAGACTGAGTTATATACTGACAGGATAATGAGGTAAAGAGGGAGGAGCTTATCAATTACTACAGAAACTAACAAAAGGAACAAGGGAACACAGAAACAATGGGGAACAAGAACATTTCAAAATAAGAGTCCACAAAACCAAAGACAGGGGAACATAGACTGGGATCCTGACAATTTCTGTACATGTAAATAAATTAATTTGCAATATATGTCCATATATTAATTTCTAATATTTGTTAACATATTTCATTTCTGTACATGTAAATGTATTTTAAAACATTCAAATATTTAATTAAATAAACTTAAACGTTCTATAGAATATATTCCTGTTTACTCAAACTTTATGTAAACAAATTAAATCTCCACACATGTAAATGTTTTCATTTTATATAGATTATAATGTGCCCCTTCAAAATAAATAGAATACAAACAAAATTTGGACACTGAAAAACTGTAAAAATCTCCAGACAATGTAACTTAAAAACAGTGGCAATATAAATTGACTTATTAATATAAAGAGTACATTTATAGCATGAACCAATAAAAATTATGAATGCTTATGATGTTTTCGGCACATAAATAAAAATGATTATCCATCCGTAAGCATCCAGGGTCAAAACATTATGTACAAATATGCAAGTCTTAGTAGGCATTCAAAACACTGCATTTAAATATTTAAGAACAATCATTAACCATTCACAATTACTAATCACATGCTACCCAGTTGAACCCGAATCAGGCATTGCAATACATAAAAACATCTAAAAAACATAAAAACACCCCCAAAAAAAACACACCCAAAAAAAAAAATAAAAAAATAATAACAAATTTTTTTTTTTTTTTTTTTTTTTTGGCAGTTCACCCCACCTCAAAAACAAAAAACAATAACAATATCATGTCTGGGCTTACATTGTAGGTTACATTGTTATGCCAGTAGGTGGGAGCAAGGGATTCTCTTAATGAGAATACTATGAAAGAATACTATGACAAAGATATGGATATACAGCAAATGTGGGTGGAATTATGATTGACACTGGTGCACTTATGAATAGAGATATTATAGCAAACCAAGTTAAATGAATATCACACCTACAGTTACATAGAGCATTGTGGTCATTTCAAACTGCCACAAAAACTATTAAAAAAAAATGCTTATTTTGTTTTGTTTGGCCAGTGTGTTCACCCTGTTGGAGTATGGTAGTGTGAATTGACTTTTAGGTGCTTTGGGGAAAACAATGATGTGTGTGTGTGTGTGTGTGTGTGTGTGTGTGTGTGTGTGTGTGTGTGTGTGTGTGTGTGTGTGTGTGTGTGTGTGTGTGTGTGTGTGTGTGTATGTATATATATATATATATATATATATATATAATATTTAAGCAATTAACATATTCTTACATAAGATCCATTCCCTATTCTTGCAATATTCATGTTTTCATGTCCCTGAGTAATATCTGCATGCAACTATGTCTGAAGAGAACACATAATATGCTAGTAGACAGCAAACCTTGTGAGTGAGACGTCTGGTGTGGAGGGTGGATCTGGAACGGACTTATGTACAGGTTGTCACAACATCTCTGTCTTAATGGGCAGCCCTGAAATAAAATTCAAACATTTACCAGCCTGTCCTTTCCCCAGGCCTTTTCATACTGAGGTTTCTGGTAACAGCCAAGCCCTGTGTGTCCTGTTCCACTGTGCCACAGCCATGCTTCAGTCTGGTCGACTGCCTTCTGGGCCCTCCAATTCCTACCCGTCCTCACCTCAATACTAGCTGAGGAAACTTTGGTGTCATTGGATTCTCTGTACAGCAGTACCTCTCTTGCTTGGGAAACCATTAACTCCTCCGACAGGCCACTGAAGGGGAGTTGTAGTTTGTTCTTCCTTCCGTATAGGGCTATGCTGGTGATACTGCGCGTAAGACCCAACCACCTACGTAGAGAGTGGCTGATCTTCCTTTCAAAATCCTCGACAGTGGTTAGGGGGACGTTGTAGGCCAGCAGTGGCCAGAGGAGTCACGGCAGAATGCCATGCTGGTAAATCCAGGCTTTGAACTTTCCTGGCAGCCCTGACTTGTCCACTGCAGCAATCCAGGTGTGTAACTCTTTCCCAGTTTCATGAAGTGTGGCTGTGTCCCTAAGTGTGCTGTTGAATACTTTTCCCAGGCTCTTAACTGGCTTCTTGGTGATTGATGGAATTTGCACTCCTCCGAGGAAGAAACAGAACTTCAGTTAAGTTACCCTTCCTCACCACAAGGGATCGAGACTTGGTTGGCTTAAAGTCCATTCAGGCCCAACAGATGAGGCGATCAAGGCCTTGGAGGATCCATCTGCAGCCTGGTACGGATGTCGTGGTTAACGTCAGATCATCCATAAACACTCTGATAGGGGGCTGTCACACACCTGACTGGGTAAGTAGGCCTCTGTATTCCACCTCTGCTGACTTAACTAGCATATTCATAGCTACGGCAAACAAGATCACTGAGATTATTCCTTTCTCCAGCCTATGAAATGCAGATGTTGTTGATCCAGAGGTGACTCTCAAATTAAAGCAGCTATAATAGTTCAAAATAAGGTCCCTAATTTTATCTGGAACATGATGTTGGATCAGTGAGGTTTTCCACCACCTTGTGCGGGATTGACCCATAAGCGTTGGCAAGGCCGAGCCACAGTACAGCCTGGTCCCCGTCACCTTTTCGAGCCTCGCGGATTAACTGGGTTATAACTCCTGTATGCTCCATGCAGCCTGGCACTTTCGGGATCCCACCTTTCTGAACAGTGGTGTCAATGTACTCATTCTGCAATAGAAACTCCATCATGCGTCGGGCAACAATACTGAAAAATATCTTCCCCTCCACGCTGAGGAGTGAAATGACCCTGAACTGCTCGATGTTACTTGAGTTCTCCTCCTTTGGAATCCAGACACCCTCTGCATGTTTTCACTGCTGCCCCACTTTTCTCCTCCTCCAGATGACTTTGATGATTTTCCATTGGCACTGAAGGAGTTTGGAACACCTCTTGTAGACTGCGTAGGGCACTCCACTTGGACCTGGTGCTGAGTTCATTCTAGCTGCTTTGACAACTTCCTGAACCTCTCTCAAGGTTGGGTCCTTGAGGTTAAATGCCACATTGGGTTCTGGTAGGGTTATCAATGTGCTACATGGTCCAAGTTCCTGATCTCTTGCTCTATCACTGTAATTGGTGCTGAGGTACTTATCAACTTTGTCTTGAATGCAGGTGAGTCGACCGCTATGCTTCTGCCCAAGGAGTATCCTGGTGAAACCGAAGGGATTTGCGACAAACTCGGCCAGTCTGCGAGCCCTCTCCTTGCCCCTCTTTGTGTGCCACTCAGCTCGATGGATGGTAGTAAACTTACTTCTAACAATGTTCCGGAGCTCAGCCAGGGCATCTTTAGCCTCCTCATTTGCCTGCTTAAACTGCCTTCTAAGCACACAGAGCTCATGCCGCAACTGTGGGATCTTCTCATCCCAATGATTTGGTCCTGAGGTACCACTTGATGGATGCTGTTCCTTCAGGCCAAATCTCTCAACAGATATGTTGATAATTATTGAGCACATTGTTTGCAGCCTCAGGTCAACATCCCCTCTGGCTGTTACTTGGAGAATCTTGTCCACATCCTCATCAAACTGGTGCTACTCATTTTCTTTATTAATTGCGGGAACGATGTTCTGAAAGCCTGGCTTGGAAATGATCTAGTGGTGTGTGGAGGGTCTGCCCAGCTAACAAAAATGAGTTGTCAGAACGTTTTACTAACATTTCCCTTAAGTTATGAAAACATTAATTCGGAATGTTTTGTACACGTTGAAAACGACACTTTTTTTAATGTATTAAGAACTTTTTTGTGGGGTTTCTGCGAACGTTACAGGAACATTCCATCCTACCATTTTGAAAACGTTATGAAAACTTCATTACTGAATGTTTTTTAAATGTTTAAAATTAGCATTTTTTATGTATTATGAACGTTTTTTCTCAGTTTATGTGAACGTTATAGAAACATTCCGTTCTATCATCTTGAAAACGTTATGAAAATGTTATTAGTGAATGTTCGTTAAATGTTTGAAATGTGCATTTTTTAATGTATTAGGATCGTTTTTTTCTTGGTTTATGTGAACATTATAGAAACATTTCATTCTATCTTCTTGAAAACATTATGAAAATGTTATTAGTGAATGTTTGTTAGATGTTTGAAATTAGCATTTTTTTTAATGTGTTAGGAAAGCTTTTTCTTGGTTTATGTGAACGTTATAGAAACACTTCCATTCTATCATCTTGAAAACCGACACTGACGCATCCGAGCCGGAATCGGCCTGACACCGAAGGGTACAGCACCCCGTCATTTTTAATATCTTCTTTACTGTTCTTTCATTTAAAATTTTTAATATCTTCTTTACTAATCTTTCATTTAAAATTGATACGCTGCCAAAATGTTTACTTACCACTAACTCTAACTTATCTCATTATGATAAATGCATTTTAAAAGTAAAGAACTCACTGGATTAAGTTGGCATGAGAAAAATTTATTTACAAAACTATGCAATTACAGCAAAAAGAAAAAAAAGTTATACAGAAAGTATATATAAATATAAAAAACATAACATTTAACTTAATTACCCTTACATTTATTTATACTTGCGTATAAATAATTTAACACGTATAAACAATAAACACTCAGGTGATACTTTACAATTTACAATAAGGTTTCATTTGTAACATTAGTTACCTACCCAACATGAACTAACATGACAAATATTTAACATTAACCTTAGTTAACTGTAGTTAACTAAGTTTGTGGGGAAGTCGTGGCCTAGTGGTTAGAGAGTTTAACTCCTAACCCTAAGGTTGTGGGTTCGAGTCTTGGGCCGGCAATACCATGACTGAGGTGCCCTTGAGCAAGGCACCGAACCCCCAACTGCTCCCCAGGCGCCGCAGCATAAATGGCTGCCCACTGCTCCGGGTGTGTGTGTGTGTGTGTGTGTGTGTGTGTTTTTTTTTTTTTTTTTTTTTTTTTTTTTCGTGTTCACTGCTGTGTGTGTGCACTTTGGATGGGTTAAATGCAGAGCACGAATTCTGAGTTATGTGTCACCATACTTGGCTGTATGTCACTTTCACTTAATATATTAACCTAGTTAATTTCAACATTTACTAATACATTGTTAACCCTTATGCGTTGTTGGGGACGTTTTCGTCCACTAGGGGGTAAAGTTGAGTCTTATTTTGGCCACAACTTTCCCTGTGTTTCAGCAAATTGAATGATTTTTGGTGACAAATCTTATTTTTACACATATTTTGGGAAAATGCTTTGAAAATTTTAAACTCAACAATACACTGTGGGCAAATTCACTACCCTTTCATTATGTTCGTGGATGAAAACATCCACTAAATTAAACTGCTGTAAAAATGTGTCAGATACATTTTTTTTTTTTTTTTTTTTTTTTTTGCATAAATATATTAATCAACCTCAGTCCTGATCAAAACTACCAAATGTTTAAAAAATCCAAGATTTTAACTCTTTAATTACCAAGTTCACAAATGATGTCACTGATTTGGGAAAAAGAAAAAGAAAAAACACAAAATGACTTATTTTCAATATAAAAAGTGATTGTGGACTGGATATTTTTTTTATTTTTTTTTTTAACTTTTATCACAGTCTTGGGCATGTCAAAGATTAGTAACAACATTGGCTTTGATGCATTGATAGTTTTTGTGCAGCATTAGATTTTAATTTATCCCCCCTAATTTATTGTTCGTGGCTGTTTTTTGACTTCCATTATAATGACATTTTTTGATTGCAAAGCCATGACACCATATAATCATGCACTCTTGATTGTTGGTGGTTTTCCCTGTTGGGAAGAGGTAAAATTTGTTATTTTTACAGTTGATCACTAGGTGGGACCATTTAAAGGAGCTGTATGTAAGAAATCTATTTCAATTAATCATAAAATGGCCCTGATGTGTCACTAGACATTAAGAAATCATGTTCATTTCAAATACTTTTATCACTGACAACAGTAGTCCGGCCAGGATATTGTCATTTAAAAAGTGGACTTGCAGCCCTCAACTGATGTTGATGTTGTCATTTTGTGTTTTGGCCTGACGCGCCTCCCTCCACCTATCTACCAATCACGAAGTCAGTAGTGTTTCGGGATCCGTGTTGCCAGCTTTGCTGTAACCTACCCTAACTCCAGTCGGATAAAAATGTCTAATGTTACTAAATCAAAAAGACCTCGTTATAATTCAGAAATTCGTCGTGACAAAGTCCGAAATAAAACCAGAATTTGTATTGGAGATGCTTTTGAAAGATGGAGACGGCTGAAAACGGAGAAGAATTTGAACACAGACGCCAACGTTGCTAATTTTCTCCTGGACAGGTAAGATTCATCTATGCTTGGCTAACTTGTACTTGATGTCAATGGACATTTCATATATTCATGACAGTCGAACAAAGTTATTTATGTTTGTGCAAAGTAACATAACGTTAGCTCACATGGACGTATGCTAACATTAGCAATGCATCACAGGAGCCCGTTTCTCTGTCATTATGCTGAGACGCTGAGGAAAAACAACATTAGCACGCTCATTATGGCAATTTGAAACGTAATTGAGACAGTAGCCTAGACTAACAGTTACCGTTCTGTCTGTCACGTACGAGCATAAATCTTTACAATTATACTGTCACATACGAGCATACATCTTTACGATTATACTGTCACGTACGAGCATAAATCTTTACGATTATACTGTCACATGAGCATAAATATTTATGATTATACTGTCAGTACGATAAATCTTTACGATTATACTGTCACGTACGAGCATAAATCTTACGATTATACTGTCACATACGAGCATAAATCTTTACGATTATACTGTCACATACGAGCATAAATCTTTACAATAATATTAACTAATGACAATTAGTAAATTTTTTAAATACATAATTACTTATCAAAATATCTCTCATGAAGCATAAACATAATTACTTACTGTGTACATCTGTTCGTCATCTGGCAACCTCGAGTCAGGGGGTAGGGGGAGGGGATACACCGCTCTACAGTATTTTTATAGTGATTGCAGTACCAGTTTAGGCCACAATCCTACATACGCCTCCTTTAAAGGATAGTTCACTTTGAAATTAAATTTTGGTATGTTTTAGCTTACCTAAAGGGCATCCAAGATGTAGGTGTCTTTGTTTCCACAGTAGTTTCAATTGTGATATTTTAAGGTCAAACCATTCTTGTCTGACTTCGGTAAAGTTGGTTTTATATTCGCACATTCACAACTTTTCACACATTTCCGCGTTCAATAACTTTCAAATTATATGTGCAATAAGGTAATTTTATGCATATTCTAATCAGCGACATCATTGTCAACCAAATTCATTGGTTTCAAAATCGATAAAAATGGCCAAATATTGTTTTGATGGCATATTTAGTTGCGAATGTCCACTGAATGTCCAATGTAGTGCTGGAAATTCGTTAGGGACCGTCTAAAAAGTTTGAGTTGTTTTTCATTGTGTGCAAACAGGCAAGTATTCTTTAGCCAACTACAGATGTGCCAGCAAATATCACTTACATTATGGCTTGTAATGCTGTAGATTTTCCTTTAGCAACAATAAAAATTGCATTATAATGATGGTGTTTGAAAAGATGTTTAGGAATTTAAAAAGAATGAACGTACATGAACTGTAATTTAGTAACAATTCAGACAAGTGGAAAATCACGTGTAATCTCCTGAACATAGGTAATGACAGTTAAAGGGGTCATGACATGGGTTTTTTTATTTTATTATTATGGTCCCCTAGGTGCAATTATAGTATTACTATAGTTTTTAAAAAAAAAAAAAAATTTGACATAAAAGAATGTAGTGAATTATGACATTTTCCCACCCTGTTTCTCATCCTTTGATTCAAACAGTCTGTTTTTGGGTTGTTTTCCCTTTAAGAGTTCAGTGTTAACGCCCACTGTTATGACTGGCTAACGACAGTGCCTATGGATCAATTATTAACACCCCCAGCCAGAACATTTGCGGATTGAGCGTAACTGTTTAGTAGCGGGTGATTCCATGTACGATGTCGCGTTTTAATTGGTCAGTCGTTGTTGAAGCCTATTTCTGATTGGTTGTTGCCGTTTTGACAGCGTTTATGCCAAGAGCAAAGAGAAAGAATTCGAAGAGAAGAGTACTTGGCCATGCGCAAACGCACAGGACAGAGTCTAAGCACATACACGCTTACTTTAAGCGAAGAGGAGAGATTCGCGATTGCACTGAACACAGTTTAAGTGCAGGCATACTCTCTGAGCGAGCCCAGAGAAAATTCTTACAAGAGCAACGTGTATCTGAGAGCGCTCGCACATTATATTAATGTACTTTCGCGCTACAATAATGCGCTCTCGATATTTGACAGGGAAATAACGCCATACTGCGTGGCATTGTAATTTTCCTGTACACAGACCCACTCGCTGTCCATCGACTGAACACTTGTGAGGCGCGCGGTGCGACAACGATACGAAATGAGCGTAGTTGTCTTGTGCTGGAGGTGGTCATATGCAAATGGTTGGAACGTCACTTCGCACCGTGACGTCACTTCGCACCGTGGATCCAGAATGAGCTGTATTTAGAGCTTGATTAAATAAATGGCTTGTTTATAATGGGGAGGACGTCTTAAGCTATGAAACTTGCAGGACGTTTTAATGGTACAAAGACCTCTTATATTCCAAAAGATCAAGGCAAATTTGGTTTCTCATTTCATAACCCCTTTAAAACAACTTTTTTATTTATTTGCCTCAAAATTAACATGAACTATGTTGATGTGTTGGTTTTAACAATGACATATGATTTATTTCAATAGGTTTTGAAAGCATGGGTCACCTTCTCTGAAGCAAGTTGGAAAATCTTGTCTGGACCCTACAGAACATACTACAACCCACGTCTTGCTGTTTTATTCACCTTTTTTTTTCTGATTTTAAGTATAATGAAGACTTAGTGTTCTCCAGGTGTTGAATGAAAATAATGGCTAAACTATCTTTTATGTTTTTCTGTTGTATGACATCTTTGTTTAACATTAAACACAATTCATGTGCATTGATTAATGTTTGCAGTCCTGCAAAAATATCGCTTTGCATAGTACTGAATCCATCAGATTATTGACAAGTACTCAGAACTCATGACAGCAAACAGGATGTTCATTTTGGTTGAACATTTCCGAAAACTATGGCAAAACCTTCTTCAAGATGGTTTATAAATAATTTGTGCTTCACATATATATTTAATTTGACCATCACTGTTTTTATGGGATTCCTCAATGACACGTCATCCACTTCAGTAGCTTTTGAAAGAAGGGAACATGTGCTAAGTAGCAATATATTTATCTGACCCTAAATAACATACATCCATTCTGTAATGTACAAGTATTTCATGTAGATGTTAAAAAAGAACCATCACTATGTATTTGTCCATTGACACAAATTCCAGTTCAATAACTTTTAAAAAGAGGCTCACATTGTAGCAAAACACTGCTAAATAATTATGTGACCTTGTAGAACATATCAGAACTCTTGAAATAGAAGTATCAGCCGTAAAACAGACATTTGCAGCATCCCTGTATTTCTTCATAGACACACCATGACTGCGCTTCCAGTTCAATACCTTTTTTAAAAGAGGCTCACACCATTACAGAACAAGCTGCTACATAATCATGTGACCTTGTAGAACATATCAGAAGTCTTGAAATACAAGTATTGGCCATAAAACATACATTTGCAGCATCCCTGTGTTTCTTCATAGACACACCATAACTTCACTTAAAGTTCAATACATTTTTAAAAGAGGCCACACCATTACAGAACAAGCTGCTACATAATTGTGACCTTGTAGAACATATCAAAAGTCCTGAAATATGAGTATCGGCCATAAAACAGACATTTGCAGCATCCCAGAGTTTCTTCATAGACACACCATAACTTCACTTCCAGTTCAATACCTTTTTAAAAGAGGCTCACACGGTTACAAAACAAGCTGCTAAGTAATTATGTGACCCTCTTCAACATATCGTAAGTCTTGAATTACAAGTATTGGTCAAAATTATACATTTACAGCATCCCTGTATTCTATGGGTTTCTTCATAGAGACACCTTCCAGTTCAATAACTTTCCAAAGGAGGCTCACACCGTTACAAAACAAGTTGCTAAATAATTATCTGACCTTATTCATCATATCAGAGGTATTAACCTTTTCAGCGGTGAGTTTAAAATATTCCAGCGGTCCCCCCAGAGCGAGTTTTTTTTAGACGACCGTTATTTTAGAACTTTCCCCTTACTGTTTCCATGGCGACGCGACATGCTTGTCACGTGACACACTGCGGCAACAATAACACTGTATGACAGATGGATCGCTTTTATTTCGTTTTTTTTATTTTTTATTTAAAATATTCACAAACTTGCATACCATGTCATGAACAATCTGATATTCCGATTCACAAATCTGTGTAAATGAGTGTGTTTTGTCGTTTAAAAACCTTTCTAAATGATCTTGATTGTGATCTGTAATGTGAGACGGGCGCCGCCATGTCGCGCTGCAGTTCAGAGAGTCCTGTCAGTCGGATTTACAGCACGTGAATTCATAAATTTCTCCCGAAATACAGGTAATAAGTGGCCGGTGAACTGGGTGAAGAATAGAGTGAACTTTATAGTTACTTACACTATGTGTATCTGATATGAATAAAAAACCTCTGCAAATTAAATTTGAATGGATTATTATTGTTGCTTCCATAGACATATGCATGTATTTTACA
Source organism: Cyprinus carpio (assembly GCF_018340385.1). Lineage (NCBI taxonomy): Eukaryota > Metazoa > Chordata > Actinopteri > Cypriniformes > Cyprinidae > Cyprinus > Cyprinus carpio. Next base: position 10,924,866 of record NC_056589.1, read on the forward strand.
AAACCATAAAACTACTGTCTCACTAGTACTTATGTGTATTTAAATGTCTGAAACCTAAAATATGCATTATGTGGTTAAGAACACTGCATAGTTGTAATAATATGACAAGAGCAGTGCACGTCTGTCTCTGTCTCTGGCTCAGCGCCAGCCAACGCGCGAAAACGCAGTTTGAATTTGGCAGTTATGCGACGTCACCGAACGTTCTAAATCCCATATGTGGGACCATACTCTCAGGGGCACGGAAATAAGAATCCCATATGTGGGACCGTACCGCTCAAAAGGTTAAAAGTACAAGTATTTGCTCTAAATTATACATTTACAGCATCTCTGTATTTCTTCATAGAGACACCTACCTTCACTTCCAGTTCAATAACTTTTTAAAAGAGGCTCACACTGTTACAAAACAAGCTGCTACATAATTATGTCAGAGAAATCAGAGAAATAGATTCTTCCCAGTTTATTAAAATGTCTGCATATGTGGATGATCTTACAGTCATAATAAGAGGTAATCAAGATGTTAATGTTGTTAAAAAGTGTTTAGAAACTTATGAAAAAGCATCCTCTGCAAAAGTTAACTGGGGCAAAAGTGTGGCAGTATAGTGTGGGCATGACAATAATGGTCCCATCCTTCCTGGAGAGTTGCAATGGGGAAGAGAAGGTTTTAAATATTTAGGGGTGTTTTTAGGATCTGAAGAATATAGAAAACAGAATTGGGAGGGACTAGTGGAGAAAACATGTGCTCGGTTGTCTCGATGGAAATGGTTGCTCCTTCAGTTATCCTATAGGGGTAGAGTTTTGGTCTGTAATAATTTTATTGCTGCTATTTTATGGCTTAAAATGATGATATTAGAACCTCCAGAAGAACTGATAATGGACATTCAGAAAAAACGTCTCAGGTTACGAATGTAACCATGGTTCCCTGAGTAGGGAACGAGACACTGCGTCCTCTAGGGGTCGCTATGGGGAACACCTCGTCGTGACCCGTGACTGAAGCATACAAATGAAATAAACACCAACGAGTTGGCCGGCAACAGCCTCTGACGTCACTACCGGTGTGACTATAAAACAGGCACCGGGAAAACACGTCATTCACTTCTTCGTCTGAAGTGGTTACATTCGTAACCTGAGACGTTCCCTTTCAAGGGAACTTCGAACTGCGTCCTCTAGGGGTCGCTATGGGGAACAGTATACCCACGCCGCCATGCTGAGGGGAGTGCAGGCCAGAATCATGGCAAACACTAAGTACCAACTCTACCATTTCAATGGGAGTTGCCCCCGGGACGTTTAGACGGCTGTCTGTGACAATACCCCTTACGTCCAAAGGCCTAAGCTACATACCCAACTTAATTGTTAGGGCCTCGGCCCGGGGTAGAGCTAAAGGCTTGGAATCAGGAAAGATTCCTTTAAAGGGATATGGCTAGGAACCTAGCATTTTATACTACGTCTTGCCTGTCACACAGGGGCTACAGCTTGCTTCCGCAAAAGCTTAATGAAGGAGCTGTCTCAACAGATCTCCAGTAGAAACACCCTGTTTAGATAGGTATCCGAGGATACATGGGTGGAGTGGCGCCCAAGATGAACGGGGCTTTTACCAACTCAAGAAAGGGCACGAAGCAACCGCGCCGAAGCCCTCACCATATAGGATTTTAGAAAGAACGCAGAGTACTAGCGTGCGAACTTACCACAGTGTGGATTTCAGAAAGTGAGCAAAGACTTCACGTGCACACTTACCATATCATGGATTTTCAAATACTGTTCTAAGGAAGGGCTCTCGTGGCACTCTGATAGAGCAGCTCATAGATGGAATGGTGCATCTCAAAAAAAGTATGTTTGAGAGTCATCAATATGGTGGAGCGCTCTGGGAAAAACAGTGAACTCAGTCTCATATGAGAGGAGAACTCCTGAATCCAGAGTAGCACGCTCATAGGCGACCCTTCTTGGAAAAGGGGAGCGCTGCTAAACTACCACGAGAATCGCCCGAATAGCCCCTCATGTTGAGGGAAGCGATGCTTGAAGTGTATAAACAAATACACACTGGCTGAATGGAGCCCAAGGAACCAAGGTCTAATCATCTCAAGAAAGGGAACGAGGCGGAGCGCGTAACCATTACCATACAGGATTTTAGAAAGTGCGCAGAGTCTTGCGTGCACACTTACCAATACGTGGATTTTTAGAAAGTGCGCAAAGTGTTCACGTGCACACTGACCACCATGTGGTTTTCAGAAAGTACATAGAGCTTAGCGTGTGTACCTAAAGGTTCCTAAGCATCGCAGAGGCGCTGAACCGCACGGGAGAGGCAAGCTCAAATTTTATAAACCTCTAGCGAGGGGAGCATCACCTGAGGCAACATATACAAGAAGACTTCTGTAACTGCCACCTTCACTTCCCGCTGGATGCGACAGCACCTAAGCGGCCAGGAGACCCCTCAGGGTGACCTGGCCGGACATCCATGAAATTCCCTGCAGTGCTGTGCCAGGCCTGATGATCAAGGAGGCTCCCGCAAAAACCTGTGATCTCAGCCGACTAATACCGGAACATGAAGCCGGATGGCTGGTGCTGACGAGTGTTTAGTAAACACTGTAACTGAGCACTGCAAAGGAAACTCACAGAGTTTGTTAGTAGACACATAACCACCAGCAATTTACATATAAGTATATACAGAAAGGGTTATTTTTATACTCCCACCCTCCTGCGCTGGAGCCCCGCTCAAGGGGCGCATCCTTTTAGTCCGGACCATCAGTAAGGTGGTTGCTATGAACATAGAAACCAGCCAAAAACATTATAGGTCCAGCATAGGAGACTGTTATGCGTTAGAGGTTTCCACCTAACCTCAATCAGGTGGAGAGCTGGTGGTTACAGGGGAATTAGGAAGGGGAGGATAAAAACAGAAGTTTAAAAAATCCCTAAAGGGAACGAGTAGATACCTCAGTAGCACTCTGACTTAGACGAGAACGCTGCCTCATCTGGACCACATCCCTTAGGTTCTGCTTACCCCCTTGTGACCCACAATTCCTCTTAACCCTTCCCGCAGGTGGGGGAGGAGCGTGAGTCGCGACACTAGCCTTCTGTGCCCGTCTTTGATCCTCAGATCGAGACAGGCCAGGACCCCCTATGTTGTTCAGGCTCAGACCTGGACCTTCGTGGAACGAAGGATCTGAAAGCAGCGGAGTGCGCCTTCGTCTCCCCGAACTTCTCGATCACCGTCTCAACGGAAAATACCGAAAAGTTCAGAAGGCGAAACCTGAGCATCGAGAAGAAAGCCTTTTCTTTCTTCCCGATGTCTGCCAGGTTCATCCACAGATGTCTCTCCGCCACCACCATGGCCGCCATAGTCCTGCCTTTGGCAGAGGCGGCCTGCTTGGTAGCCCGGAGAGAGGCCTGTGGTGCGGCGCAGCTCGGCTACCTGATCAGGAAAAAGGCCTTCGCCTCTATCCAGGTCTCTTAGCAGATCAGTCTGATATGCTTGAAGCATTTATTTTTTAATAAAGCCACAGCCTGACCTGCTGCTGCGTATGCCTTGCCATTTAAGCAAGATGCATTGTTTGAAGGGGCTTAGATGGCAAGGAGGGAGATTAAGAGAGGATGTCTCCCCCGCAGAATGAAAGCTCTTTCTGCAGGGGGCATCCTCTCATAGCCGTTTTCGCGCATCGCCTCAATGTCGGCAAAACTCTTATGCTGAAACCGATGGATGCGAGAAGGGCCACGGCCTCTTTCATTTCCTTTCGATCTCTGTATGGAGATCAGGCAGAAATGGAAGGCTCACCTGAGCTGGAGGGCTATGGTCGGAAAGATAATGCTCATCGAGGCGCGATCCATAAACTCCAACAGCTCTACATACGCAGGGCAGGAGAGTTGAGAAGGCTCAGCCTCAGCTTCTTCACCATCCTCAAACATCTCCTGCTTTTCCTGGGTAAAAACCCAGCAGAGCACTAACCTCAGTATCAGAAAGTGTTAAAGATATAACATCATCCTCCCGAGGCTCTCTCTCGTCCGCCGCCATTATGAGCGCGAAAGGGAAAGTCCCTCTTTAAACCATTCAGACAGATCCACCTGAAATTCTCACGAGCTCATTCTCCTCCGTGCCTCAGCAACGGCAGGTCCTGAACTGCGGGAAGCAGATGGCTGCCTTTTTTTTCGGAAAGAGAGACGAACGAGAGCGGAGCTTTTTCCTTGAAAAAACGCTCGCAATGCACGCAGATTGCCTCCTCAAAGACATCGCGTGCGTGCTCTTTACCCAAACAAATCACGTAAAGATCATGTGTGTCATCGGGTGTCAAATAACGCCGACACGGATGCATACATTGTCTAAACGCTTGCTAGTAGTCGCCATGATAGATAGAGAAAGAGCGCTCTTACCGGTTCTTTCAGATGCACGCTTCAAACAAAACAGTCAGTGAAGACGAAGAAGAGAATGACGTGTTTTCCCGGT